>NW_024582470.1:563880-594157 GCF_018398535.1 Haplochromis burtoni
CCCCCCAAAAAAAGAAGAAACATGTATACAGATTAGCAGCAGTGACTCTTTCCAAAGAAAAAAAAGAAAATCCACAAACCTTGTCATAAGCAACTTAACATAGGGTCTATTTTACCTTTCTTTCTTTTTTTTTCTTCTTCAATGAAAAAACAAGCATGCCACTAGGAAGGACGACTCCGTAAATGATTATATCCTGTCATGCTGTTACTGGCAATAATCTCTTATCACAGCTAGATATAGACTTCCTTCTTCAAAGTTATGTAGTGAATGTGGTTAGTTAGAGGGAAAGTAGTTCCTGCAAGAGGCTGCTGAACAACATTTTTTGTTGTTGTTTTTTGAACAATTGGTGGGGTTTAGGTTATGATTTATTTGAGAAAAGACATCTTAAAAATCTGACAACTCTCATCAAAACAATCGAAATAACAAAAGAAAAAGTATGTCAATCTATTCTTGAACAAATTGTCTCTCTAAGAGAATTTTTAACCAACAATTTTCCTCCCCAGTGGCATGACAATTTTAAATAAAAAATACACAAATAAAATAAAAGGTACTTTGAAATGCTCCCTTATTCACAAGAGGTTGCCACAGCAGGTAGCATGTTGGATTTGGCAGATCTTTACGCTGGATGACCTTCCTTGCTCAGCCCTAAAGAAATCTGTGTCTACTCCCCAGATCAAACCAAGAATCTTTAACTTGTTTGGCAAATTTGTGAAGCAGTAATATACAGATCCATTAATTTATAAAAATGATAGAATGTGTATTCTCCAATGAACAAATACGAAAGCCAATTTAGATATTCCTGAGCTAATGTTTATAATACTTTAATAAACATGTACATGCTTATTCCTATATTATTTAAAGATAATAATGTGAGTTATGTCAGGTTAATTCAGCAGGTTTCGCAGTAAACAAAAGCAGGAAGCAACTGTAAGTTCTGGATCCACAAGTTACTGGGGTAAATAACTGTTACAAAATTGTTGTTTCTCTAACCTTACTACAGCTAAAACGTGTTTGTGCAGGTGACGGGAAACAAAGCGGTTTTGTGTCGTAAACAAATAAAATCCACTTTTTCCAAATCATTCCCCAAGCTTGGTTTTAAGTAAGGTTTTATTAGATCCAGTAATTACCAAGTAACAAGTGAGTCATGGTGCATAACACAAACCTTTAACTCTGGCTCTTTCTCACATTCCTCTATGTAGAGCTCATAGAGCTTCTGGTACAAACTCTTCCTCCCGCCAGATGAAATTCTTCGTTTGGCTGGTCGTTGTCGAGCACTTTCAACAATGTACTGAATAACAAATAACACACGCGTTATTAATGAATAATGGGGCAGGAAAGAACTTAATAACACAATGAATAAATTGTGCTTCATGTTTCTGAGTACATAGTTTAAATTTATTTCAGAGCAAAAAACAAAACAAAACAGTGGTTATATTACCTCCGCTCGATCCAATGCATATTCCAAAACTTGTTGCTTTGGGGGATAAAATTAAAGTGAAACAGATCAGCAACAGCTGGAAGTCACAGACCAATAGAGATCGGAATCTCACATGAAACACTACAGCAGGAGTCCTTTGTCTATGTAGAGATGAATGAACTGACAGAGATTAAACTTACCATTGTGGTCCACCGCCAGCTGCGAGCTGAGTGACGGTAGACGATGCTGTCCTTTCTGACCCACACTGTCACCTTCCTAAAGTGACCATTCACAGCCTGCACGGCAACACAACAGAGGACACGCAGGCAGTGTGAAGAGAAAACAAAAACACAGATTACTGGTACATTCATAGAGATGCACTCAGTGTGTTGCTGGCACGCTGGTAAGAGAGTGCTGATGCCAAATCATCCAGCTGACACTCAGAGATGCCACACACAAGCAGCTGCAAGGACTGAGGAGCCAAACTGTTCCATCTAAGTTCTTTTACCATTAGCTTATATTTTAAAATGCAATAACAAAGTAAACGTGACCACACGATGTGTCAGAGTTAATACAACAAAACAGCAAAGGTTAGTGAACTCTGGTGACTGTGAGCCCAGCCAAGAGAGAGCAGCTGAATAGCAAGAACTCGTTGATGCCTGACCGTTGGGCTAACATAGCCACCGTTAGCATGCTAGCCCGTTCCGAGTGGGCAAAGCTGTAAGTTACAAGCTACGCTGCCAGGCTCACGTCTTCCGAGACACAACCCGAACAAGCGACGACAGTCCAAACAAACAGAGTCGACTTGCCTTTTAGATTGCATAGCGGTCGACTGTAGCTCCGATGTAAGAAAACGAAATGAAATTGAAATATCGGTGTCTTCATTGAAAAAAAGTCGGAGCAGCAGCCATTTTCTTCCAGTGTGTCAACAACAGCTAAACTTCCGGTTTGAGCAGCTGTGGGCGGAGCCATACTGAGCGCCTACAAAGTTGCGCGTACTCTTGGACTATAGGTATATTTATATATTTACAATAGGCTATGACTGTTCATAAATAGAGGCTGTCCCAAACTTTAAAGCAAGCACATAACTAGTTGCAGATGTAGACCTCTGGAGGTTTCAACTTTATTTACTTTCATTACTTCAAGCAGTTAATTTCATAAGTGAATAAGTTCATAAAAAAGCAAAAACATGTTGTAAATGGATCTACAGTTACATGTCTTATAATATTGTATATTTTTAAAGGTTTTTTTTTCTTTTTAAATGTTGCTAGGCTAAATGATACCTAATGTACTATGTCACCTTTATTACTAAGCTTAAATATGTTTTGTTGATCTTTTGGGGTTTTTCTGTTTTTTTTTTGTCAAGAAATAAAAAAACCCCTAAAAAACAGCTCTTATGATAGTAAAGGTTGCTGACTCCCCTGAACCAGCCACATTTGCTTTTTTGTTTTTTTGCAAAATATATGATTAAATTAATCTGAAGATTATAGTTTACATCTTGATATGAAAGTGGTGGAAAAACAAATGTGTGCAACTGCTGATTAGCCAATGCTATCAATTTAAAGGATGTTAGTAAAATAGAATTCTTTAGAACTGCGGACTGAACACAAACATCCCCTCAAGGCAGCGCACTCTCTGGGCAGCATCTACTTTTAAGGGAATTGTTTTGTAATGTTTATATGTTCATTTTGTTTCCAATGTTATATTTAAAAATACTTTAAGAAGTTTGTAGTGCAGTAAAAACCTGATAAAGGTGGTATGACAGATGTTTACTTTTATTACCAAACATTATGTAGTAGGTAATGGATAATATTAGGTACTAATTTTTAAATAACTGGACATAGGGCTGTGTTCTTTCTCCTCTGCTCTTCTCCCTGTACACCAACTGCTGCACCTCCACCCACCAGTCTGTCAAGCTAATCAAGTTTGCAGATGACACCACCGTTATCGGACTCATCTCGGACGGGGATGAGTCTGCCTACAGGAGGGAGGTTGAACGTTGACCTGAAGTGGGAGCCCACCATCACCTCCGTCATAAGAAAGCCCAGCAGAGGATGTACTTCCTGAGGCAGCTGAAGAAATTCAACCTGCCAACACGGACGATGATGCATTCTACACTGCAATCATCGAGTCCATCCTCACCTCCTCCATCACGTGTGGTACGCTGGAGCCACTATCAGGGACAAACAGAGACTGCAGCGTGTTGTGCGCTCTGCTGAGAAGGTGATTGGCTGCAAACTCCCATCTCTGCAGGACCTGTACACCTCCAGGACACTGCGGCGTGCAGCTCGGATCTCAGCTGACCCTTCTCACCCTGGACACAGTCTGTTTGACCTGCTCCCCTCAGGCAGGAGGCTCCGGTCCATTCGCACCAGAACCTCTCGCCATAAGAACAGTTTCTTCCCCTCTGCTGTCGGACACATGAACAATAACCTATGACTGTTCCCACCACTAACACATGACCCTACGCTGTGTTCACTGCATCATTCCATGTTTGGCACTGATCACCACCTGCACTCATGTATATATCATGTATATATCTATCCACTTAGCACTTTTAATTCTTATTCTTATTTTTATATTTTTATGACAGTATGTTTGCACTGAAGCACCGCAGCAGTTTCCTGATGTTGTAAACCTGCTCAACATTTGGCAATAAAACCCTTTCTGATTCTGATTCTGATAAACGACTTAATCTTATGTAACTTGTTTATTTCTCAGCTCATTCTCTTTCTCTTGACAATACTTCAATACTTTATTTAGAGATATAACACAAAGAAGGAAAGGCAAAATGTAAAACTGAGGTCAGAAGTCAAATGTTACATGATATTTGGATGCAAACAATATTGTGATATTTAGATCATTTCATACATGTTCCCAGTATAAACAGAAAAGGATAAAATAAATTTTATTCAATTCAATTTTATTTATACAGCGCCAAATCACAACAACAGTCACCTCAAGGTAGACCCTACAATAATACATACAGAGAAAACCCCAACAATCATATGACCCCCCCTATGAGCAAGCACTTTGATGACAGTGGGAAGGAAAAAACTCCCTTTTAACAGGAAGAAACCTCCAGCAGAACCAGGCTCTGGGAGGGGCGGGGCCATCTGCCAAGACCGGCTGGGAAGAGAGAAGGAAGACAGGATAAATCTTTATGAAAGTTTGACTTTATTTGACCTTGAAAAAGAGGTCAGAGGTCCAAAGCACTGTGATATTTAGAATCCCCATATATCATTCCCTACATGCCTACATGTTGTCAACGCAAATAATGTCAGTAAAAAACATAGTTTTAATAAATAGCTCTGTATTATTATATTATTATAAATTTGACCTTCAGATTAATCTATTGACCTTAAAGGAGAGGTCAGAGGTCAAACGTGACATGATATTTTAAATCTTTTTATGGTATTTTCTATTTTCAATACACCAGCATTTGTAAGAGTCATAGTTTCTAAGTTATAAGGCTTTTTGTCAACCAAAAAGTCATTAAGCCGACCTTGAAGACCTTAGTGGATGCAAGCAAAATTTGAATGGATTGTTCGCATGACCCCACTCCAAACCCCTACAAAGTTTTATCCCGATTTATTCCAAATGTTTCGAGTTATCATGTTTATATCCAGACAGAATGAAATGCAAGAGGTTTGGAAGAGACAATGAAAATGATCTGAAAGGATACTTTTAAAAACAAACAAACAAACAAACAAACAAAAATAGTTTTAAATAAGACAGAGCAGCAGATGCAGTATATTAATTCAGGTTTCCAAGTAATTTAAGAATTTATTTGTTAATCAAACAGCAGCTACTTTGTTGCCAAAATTGTTGCAAAAACAAATCGTTCTTCTAATTCTTGAAGGGATATTTCAAAGAGGATGAGAAGTCACTTAAATGATAGTAAGTTTTACATACAGTTACAGTGTATGTAAATTGGTTGGTTGAAATGCCATGACTGTGCAGTAGGGGGAAGTGTAGGATAGCCAATTCATCATGCTCATGTTTCATGTTCCATTTGGCCAACAGATGAGGTGCACAAATATAAAGGAAAATTGATTTCATATGCTATAAAGTTACTGTGTGCTTTTTTCTTTCATTCTTTTCTTTTTTTGTACAGTTTTACCTCTGAACTTACCTTGTAAGCTTAATATTCACTTTAGAACACAACAGAATTTTAGTTTTGAGCATATACTGACTTCAGATTGTGCTTTAGAAATGTATATAAAAGCATTTTATATAGCCAAAAGAACGGACATGATTATGATTTCAAAATATACATTTCACAGAGAAGTTAGATAACTGAAAGGTTCTGAATATTATTGGTTTATTTCAGTATTAGTGAGCACCATAAATGTTCTGGCTGGGAATCAGTTAGGACCAGTACTCACCTGCTCTGCACACACACATGCACATAGGCAAACACAGGACGGGGCTTGCCTGAGGTCAGTCACATTTCAAATGAAAGCTTCTAAAACATTTGTATGTACACAAAGGGCAGGACTGCAGTTCATTTGCCTGTGGAAACGGCTTTGACTGACTCAGTAATGAATGTTTCTCCACTGACTCAAATCCCACAGCTAGCTTTATGAAGTGATGAATTTACCAGAAATGAGGCATTACAGCAACACCACTTCTTGGACAGTTATTTGAAAGGAAAATAACAATCAAATGAATGGGTTACTGAATTTTTGTGTGCACATACATAAACAGATTAAGAAAATGAGTAAAGGAAAAGTCTGTTTCACATTGGATAATGAACACCATTCTCCAGCTTTTATACTCTGACTTGTTTCTGTCCAGGACTTTCGCAAAGACCCATGCTGCGATGCTGAATTGACATATCTCCTCACAATAATTCATTCTTCATGTCATTACAAGCTGAAATTCATTGGAGTTTGGCATGAACAGTGAAGTATCACATAATACTGAACAGCGGGAGAGTTGGAGACTGTGCTGAAGAAAAGCGCAATGTGACTAAATGTGATGCCAGTACTCTGTAGAACTGCCCAGATGAGCCTTCCTTACTGGATCTGGAGCATTTCTAGATGTGTGAAAAGATTAGCATCAGAGCTTGTGCAAAAAGCAAAGTCACATAAATCTGTTAAAAGTTACTGCAGACATGTGCACCGTGAATGCATACGAGGAAGGTATGTTCCATTTTAAGCTTATTGGGATGATTATGACTCCGAACACAACATGATGGAAAATATTTGGCAGGAGGTCAAGTGGGTGGCAACTGGTGCAATACATCATAATTTATCTTGCTTGGTCCTGAGTTCAATTCAACCATCAGGCCAGGGTCTTTCTGTGTAAAGTTTGCATGTTTTCCCCATGTTTGCGTGGGTTCTCCCCGGGTACTCCGGCTTCCTCACACATGTCCAAAGACATGCAGTTAGTGGGGATAGGTTAATTGATCAATCTAGGTGTCAATGCGGGAGTGAATATGAGTGCGAATGGTTGTTTGTCTCTGTATGTTACCCTGCAACAGACTGGCGACCTGTCCAGGGAGTACCCCGCCTCTCGTCCTATGACAGTTGGGATAGGCGCCAGCCCCCCGCGACCCCGAAAAGGATAAGCGCAAGCAAATGGATGGATGGATAAATAAAGTGCAATTCAGTGTTTTAAAATGAAGGATGCTTGTTTCCATACAGATTTTTTTGCTGATTTTTCACACTGAATGTATACATTTTTCTATTTACAGAAACCTCTGTAATAGTAAAAACAAAAACTGATGGCAGAAAATTACCAGCACATTTTCCTTTTTTGTTGGAATGTATTTCTTTTTTCTTTTCTTTCTTTCTTTTTTGCAGTGTAGTAATCCTTTGTTCCTGACAAATTAAAAATGACAGCTCAATACTCATGAACTACCATTCATGAATTGTGGAGAAAGTTGCATTTGGGTTTTTGGATATTGTTTCCAAAATAGACCTGCAATCATTTTGCTCATCCATGGTGCACTCTGGCAAGGTAGCCAGAGGCCAAGGCTGTCGACTTACTGTATAGGACATATTTGTATGCAATGGTGGGATTGCAGTATAAACAGCTCTTGGTTTTCATAGGAGTGTACTGAGTCCAGACCACATTTGTTTTTCTTTGGATAAACAATATAGTATAGTACTCTATTCTATTGTAAACAGTATTTTATTCTATTTTATCTTATCCTATTCTGTTGTGTTTTTCTTAACTTTTACTGCTCTTAACTTGTACTTTCTGGCGTGACCAAAAATTTCCCGTGTGTGGGACTAATAAAGCTTTATCTGATCTTATCTTAAGACATCTTTTTTCATAGCTGTCTCAGATCTATTGGGGATACTGTAAGGATGCTTGACAGTGATTACATTACAATTAAACAAATTAATGTTCAAATTAACATTTGCTTTAATCAACAGCTGTTGTGTTTTTCACTAATAACTACAGAATAAACTTGTTCTGGCTTAATTAACTGTGTAACTTTGGCCTATTCTTTCCTGTACATCTGCATTTGTTATAAAAATGTACAAAATCATCATGGCAATATTTCTAATTTATTCTTACATGGTGGAATTTAATGTGTGATTTTACATGGTATACATATTTGTATACCATGGTTGTGAAATAAGCAAAATTAGTTATGACAAGCAAACCTTGAGGGAACAAAATAAGCACAGTAAATGACTTTCAGGATTCACAACGTGGCAGAGTTTCAAAGTCATTTAGATGTGATTTCTTACTATAAAAATCTTAAAAACTAATCATGCTGGTTTACTTACAGAGGACAGGGGGCCTTTTTCCAAATGCATTGTCATTATTTAGCTGTGCCGTGAGCTCTATTCATATTTTTCCACTCCAGGGGGAGATTTGAGTGAACTTCACGCAGGCACGTCATGGTAAGAGAGACATTTGAACATAGTAGCAGATCACGAAATATAACAGGGAGATAAACATGTGCTGAGGAGGAATGGCAGAAACAAATTCTTTACACACTGATGACAAGCAGCTGGCCTAATTATGCACACATCTACCATTAGTCTGTTCCCCTCCACGAATTCTCCCACCTTGTTAAATATGCAACCTGGAAAACTATGGGAAAGAAGACTTTTCCATCGGGACTTGAGAGTCAAAAGATGGAGACTGCAGCGTGCTGGAGTTTATAACATCAACCTCAGCTGAAGGCAAAGGATGCACTGATTTTCCAAACCCAATACCTTGAAAAGCGGATGAGATAATTCTCTGGAGGATGTGGCTTTTCAATACTGCACAATCTGACTCCACATTTACATTTATCTAACTTTAATTATAAACCAGACAGTTGCCTCTATCCCGAGGAAACTGACTTAAGGGCACGAATGAAACACAGGAATTGTTTGAATGTGAAACTAAAATAAGTGAAATGCCTATTTTCTAGAAATGTTTTCACCTAAAATCTATTTACTCAAAGCTACCTGAATTTCTGAGGATCATCCACTCAGTGCTCTCACTAAGTGAGCTTTTATTATTACTTAACAGGGAAAAATGTGTAGCATGAGTTATTATTCATTAATATTAACCATCCTTGAAAATATTCAATTTGCATCCCCACTTGAGAAGCTTTTATCCATGAACTTTCTGCTGTGAAATTTAATAATTCAACTCAATAATTTGATCGTGTCACATCTTGACCATAAAGCGAATAGCGAACTGTTCAGAAGTGGATCCAAATGTAGCAGCAAGCATGAGCTGCATATGATTACTTTATGAATGCGGGGGAAGATAACAACGCTGTGGTTCTGAGGGCCACCAATCACCGCTTCAAAGGGCTCAGTTGTGGTCCTGAGGGGATTATACTGTAGCTGTATAGTTGGACCTGCATGCTGCGAGCTTGTGACTTGGCTTTTGTTCCAAACAATGAGCCATTTGGTCCTGTTGCATGGAATTACACTGCTGAAAAGGAATCTCATGATTTCACATGGAAGAGGAGCAGGAGACCCACAGAGAGTTGGCCCGTAGCAGCAGTGAGAAAACCGCCTTTCGCTTTATGGATATGATTGAAATATAGCCCGTGTTTTACTCAGGGTTTGAAAAACAAAACAAAGTCTCGTTTGTTTTAATACACTTCCTTACTTTTTCAGATTTCTCATTCAATATTTACTTCTTATGACGCATCAGACACAGGTGATAAGTTATGCATTACATGGTAAAACAGAGAGGAGAAAACAGTTGAGTTTCTAAAGGCTGCCTTCAATTATAAATCTAATCTTCAGTTCAAAAAACTCCATTCCTGTGACATGCAGTAAACACTCACACATATTAAATCAGTTTATTATTATGACTTTCATCAGCATAAGTCTTTTGCTGTTGGAGGTCTAAGATGACTTCATCTGTTACAGAGGCAGAGCTGAAATAAAAAACTAAAACGTTTCTTTGGTCATTTGCTCAAGTTCAACTCATACTACCCTAGGAGCTTACGAGAATTCAAAAAGAAATTCTCAGCATTACGTTTCCAGTTCTGGGGAAGATTTGGAGATTTACATGGAACCAAGCTGCCAAGTTGTGATCGTCAGTCCCACTGACATCACAGCTGCAGCAGTTCAGTAAACTGTACACATTTCTTGTTTGTCTTTGACAAAAACCACAGCCGTGAAACTAGCACACTTCTCCTTTGTTTCAGGTGGACAAATATTAAGATAATATGCTGTTTAAACCAAGCTTCATGGCTCAAGATAATCTTGCTGAATGGTAGGGCTATTGAAAACCTGTCTGACCCTGTGGTTTCATGTTTCATGGTCACTTGGGGATTGGTATAGTAGGGATGCTGCCACATTTTAACAACTGACAAATAATAGACACAGTAAAATAGAATAGAATGTGGTGGAACTGGACTAATACAGCATAAATAAATATTTATAACCTCTGCTATATGTAAGACTATAAGAAAACATATTAGTATATGAAAAACTGTACTGGATCTTAGAAATACATGTATAGCACACCATCCAGTGTACATAGACCATTCTAGATATTTCGCACAGCCCTAATTATACAGCCATTTAAAACAGTTCAGGAACAGTTTCAGCATGTGGCTTATGCACATATTGAAAGAGGGGGAAGCAGTTGGGGAGGGGTTGCTGTGGGTTACTGAGAATTCAAGAGTCTGATGACTTGAAACAATTACAGAATCTGGCTGTCTTGGTCCTGATGCTACAAACCCTCTTACCAGAACATTGCATGATGGGGGTGAGCTGAGTCTCTGTTGATGCTGCAGGATCTGCTGAGACAGCCTTTCTACGCGACGTCCTGGATGGATGGAAGAGACGTCCGGATGAGGTTTCTTTTCTGCAGTCCTCACTACTCTCTGCAGGACTTCTTATCTGGGGCCTTATCTGGAGCTGCCAACCCAGACGGAGCAAGAGCTGGTCGGCACGCTCTTTATTGTTCCTCTACAGAAAGTGATGAGGATAAAAGAGGAAAGGTGTGTTCTCCACATCAAGCACAGACAGTGCAGATGCTGCTGAGCCTGTTTAACCAGTGATGATGTGTTTAGTGACCACTCCACACTGTCAGTCATCTGTACACCCCAGAAACTTGATGCAGCTGACTGCCTTCAGCTCCGCTCTATAGGGCTGATTTTTGCTGTTCTGATGCGACCCATCACTGTTGTGTCATCTGTATACTTGATGATGTGATTAGAAGCAGATGCAGCGTAAACAACAGTAGACTGGGGACAAAACCCTCAGGGGATCTGATGGAGAGAGAGAGATGGAGCTGGAAATGCTTCCCACTTTGTTTCACACTCTCCCTGACTCTGGTCTGTTGTTAAGCAACACTAGCAGCCAAGTGAACAGAGAGATGCTGGTACCCAAGTGGCTCAGTTTGCTCACCAGCTACTGGGGGATGATCATATTCAATGCTGAACTAAAGCCAACAATCAGCATTCATATATGAGTGACTTATCCATGCCATGCTAGTGTTGTGTATTTGTGTGCGAATTAATTTGTTGCACAAAGTTTTTTAGTCCTGTGCTGATGCTGGGGGAAGAGCAAGAGCTGAGGGCTTCCCTTCTGAGGTTTTAAGTCGTGTCATGAACAACCCCAAAGCCAACTAAAGAACGGAGCTACAGTTTAAAGCTTGAAGCTTTGGCAACCGCCTCTCTTTACTTGTAATAGCATGTTAGCAGACTAGGTGTCTACATTTCAATAATGTGACCTCTTGGCACTCTCTGTTGTTAATGGCAGCTTCAGAGTTCAGGCCAAAATGGGGTGATTCACATCCAGAGAGGCAGCTGAAGAGCTGCTGGATAAGTAATAGTGAACGTCAGTTACCCAGCAGCTCTTGGAAACAGTCCCGAAACTGCAGGAGGGACCAACAAATATGTGGGTGTGGGGGGTCAAGGGAGGAACAGAGTGAGAAGTGGATGGTATCCAAACCAGCAAACATTGTTCAAGTTTAGTGGGTAAGCACTGGTGGTTATTAGTCTTGGATGTATTTTCCTGGTGGAGGCATAACAAACAACATCCTTGAATGATATACTGGGTAATGAGGTCTTCACTGGCTAAAGGAGCTTGTTTCCCCTTGTTTATTCGACTTGGGCATTTTTTTTCACAATAGTCTTACCACACCACTCATTATCTTGATGGTTTTAATGTCTTTATGGACGAACTAAACTGGAGAGGGTTTGTTAACTGGTAAGTTTACATACTTGAGCTAATAAAAAAATACATATAAGAAATGTCTGAAAACCACTAACCTAATTAAACTCTTACCTACAGTGTGTGTTGCTTTTGTAACAATTATCAAATTAACAAGTTAAAATTGCTCTGCACTGAGGCAGCTCCTCTTCCTCTGAGTGAAAATGAGACCACAGAAACAAAGTGTACACACCAATCAGACATAGCCTTATATTTAATATTGTGTTGGTCCTGCTATTGTTGCCAAAATAGCCCTGACCTCTGAAGGTATGCTTTGGTGTTTGGCAACAAGATGGTAGCAACAGATCTTCTAAGTTGTGAGAAGGAGCATCCACAGATCAGAATTGTTTGTCCAGCACATCCCATAATTACTTAATTGGATTGGGATCTGGGGAAGTTGGAGGCAAAGTCAATACCACAAACTTATTTTTTGCTCCTTAAACAATTCTTGAACCATTTTTACTTTGTGGCAGGCTGCATTATACTGCTGCAAGAGGCCACAGCCATCAGGGAACTCGGTTTCCATGAAGTTGTGTACATGGTCTGCAACAATGCTAGGTAGGTGGTATGTGTCAATGGACCCTAGCAAGGGCGTAGATTTGGTTTTGGCATTGGTGGGGACGGATGATTCACCGAACCCTGCCGTTTCTTTTCCCCCCCCTTTTTGTCGTTGCTTCTTGATAAAAAAAGGAGAAATATACTTGCCTACATATGCTATTCTACATGCTTTTAAACCATTTAAAATTACAATTCATAGTTTTATATGTGAATTATATAATGTTAAATTACTATTAAACAAATGACTGACTAAGTATTTTAGACTTTAGTTTACTTCAGCCATATTCCATATAAATCAGGTATCATACAAAGATAAAAATACAGTCATGACAGTAAGAAAATATGACTTTAAGGACTTAACAACATTACTTCCGTAAAACTACTCATCTAAGATTTCCACAAAGTAAAAGACCTCTCAGCAAAATGATGCAACATTTTAGCCACACTATTGGCCCGATCAAATCAGTGAGCTGGGATTTTTTATTCTAAACATGAACTACTGTTACAGCAACAGACATGGACTACTGGTGTCTCACACAACAACTCAATGTCCACTATGTGAAGGAGCCAAACACATGCCTGCTCCTCTCGTTAACTGAGGAAAAACTGCTGGCATATTGGTTTTACATCTGTACTGTCCAGTCTGTCCTGGTGGACATACAGCAGCATTGTTTAATCTCATTTGAGTCATTGTTGACCATGTTTTTAGTCTTCTGAGAGCACTGAAGCTTCTTTTAGCCTCAGTACATGCGTTTTATCCTCAGATTAAATTATTATTATGTGCTTGATGTGCCTCACCTTTGGCCCTGGCTCTTCCCCTCTGACTGCACTAGGACATATTGCCACCTGATAAAATAACACATTGATTCAGCCATATAAAAGTGAGACATGTCAATTCAGATTCTTTGTCAAATATACACTAATGAATCAATTCACATCAGCAGCCTAACAATTATCATGATAATAAATACTAGTTAATCTATAGCACCGAATCATCAGTCAGTCACCTGTGACCTCGCCTCTTCACCTCTGTCTGAGGCAACATGGCAGAGCTGCCTCTTTCACCTGATAAGTAACAGTGAGACATTCCACATACATGCAGTCACACATGTGCTTCAAATACAGTAATGAACCAACAAGTCATCATCAAATTTCACCTGTGATCTTGTATCACCATTGCTCTCTGAGCTTTGTGTTGGTTGGAATATTTGCAAAATCATGACTACCTCATGACATTTTGTCTCAAAAATTAACCCTATGAATATGTCAGTGCCATTAGGATGAAATTATTGTGTCACCAACATTTAATGTTAGACGTATAATTTTAACAGCCTCTGTAAACTAATATCCTGGCTTGCTCGAGGCTGCCGTTATCTCTGACAGCTTCAATCAAAATTAGAAATGCTGCTCTGAGACTGAGAGAACTAATAGTGCTGCCTGTTGTGCAGTTAGTTTCCAAAACACGTTATTCATGGTTACATACAATTTTATACTGATGTGGGCCAAAGCCTAGCATAGCCTGTAACGTTATTATGACGGACACATTTTATGCGTGAACTTGACTTTAAGTGACTTACAGGTTTCTTTGAAAAATACTTTCTTATATCCAGGTTCTTCCTTTTTGCTGCCATCCTCCTCTCCTCCTTGCAGGGCCTCGCAGGACTCCATTAGAGAACGTAATTTAACTCTTTCTGCACCGCTGGGCAAATGAGACGTCGACAGATCGTTTTTTTCTTTCTATCAGGTTTGTTTTTCTTTACTCAAAGAGATCAAATTATTGGTGGGGACAATTCAATAATTGCTGGATATTGGTGGGGACATGTCCCTTCCATCCATGCCAAATCTACGCCCTTGGACCCTAGGCTTTCCAACAGAATATTGCCTAAATCATCCACATCCTCGATGTGGATCCTGTTGCCAGGTTTTCCCTGGGTAACCAACATGCATGCAGCTGGCCATCCACATGATACAACAGAAAGTGTGATTCACCAGACCAGGCCACCTTCTTCTTTTGCCCATTTTTTGTGCTTCTAATGCATCAGTGACTGAGTGACTGAACTGCCTACAAGGAGATTTGCAGAGATTTCCAACACAAGTGCTAATTAAATTATCCTTGTCAGGAATTGACACTCACTACATTACCAGCACTAACTGTCTTTTCACAAGAGGCACAGTGCAGCTTCATGCAGCTGTGGCTCCAGGGTAAAGTTGGTGGACTGATGCCTGACTCGTTGAATCTACGCGCTGAAGTATTTTTGAACTCTGAGTTGTTCCTGATGCATCCATCAGAATGCAAATGTTAGAAAGTGTTTAGGCGTGTGTGCATGTGACTGGGTGAATCATGACTTACAGTAGAAACTGCTTTTGATTGCTCAACTGAGTAGAAAGGCACTATATAAATGCCATGTGCTTTTGACTGTCTCAATGTGCGGACAGGCAAGAGCAAGTCACTCGTTTTCTTTGTCACTGACTCATTCTTTCTACTTTTTTTCAGCTGCAAATAAAGACTCGAAGGGACTTTAAAAAAAGACAGGAAAACACACACGCACCTCCTGTTTCCTTTTTCTGCTCATTTTCAGATCTGGCAGCTGGATGTGTGTTTTGTTAAAGCAGAGATTTACTGCAAACCCAACACTGTGCCAGTGTTTGTATGCATGCATTAACATCCAATCATAGCAGGAGCACATGCACGGCGTCACACTGAGAAACATGAAAATAAGGACAGACATAATGTAAGCCAATTACTGATGTTAGTGACAGGATACTTTGGCTGCTGCCACGCTGACAAAAACATGTCACAGCAATACGTAACCCAAATCAAGGAAATGGTGAAAACTAGTAATTGCGGTGAGCCATAAATTAACTTCTGCTCAAGTGCAGGAGAAATCCTATTCTCTTATGACTCATGCACTTGTGCAACAAAGGGGGTAAAGCGATCCTTTATGGCGATACAACACATTACCGAGGATGGATGCCATGTAAAGCAGTAAAGTGCTACTCCCCACCAGTTACACTGGTGCAGGCATAATTATACCCATCATTACTGTTGTTTTAAAGATAATGAGATGATTTCAAAGTTTCCCAATTCATTGCAACATAACACACATATGGATGTTGTAGTTTGCAAAAGAAGAAATAAAAAAAGCCACTCATAGCCCCCTTTGTTATAGAGGGCTATGGACTGAGTGGGAAATATGAGTTTCTACCTGGCATCAGTGAGATGAGCCACTTACAATACATGCTGTGGAAGGAAATGAGGAGCAACAACTGTCAGAGTGATCAGGGGGGGGGAAGTGGGGAATCATTTTTAATTTCCTGTTACTTTTATATTAGTGGAAAGTCTCAACATAGCTTTAATATTATCAAGTGTCAAGGAAAAACACCAACAAAAGCTGGCCGTGGGATATACTATGACAGAAACAACTGCTTTATTGTGACAAATAAAACCTCACAAAAACACAAGTAACCTTAAGCCGGTGTAGCATTCCCAATTCAATAATTTATGAGGCAATTTATGACATTGCCAGGACAGATGCAGTAAAAGTGAGAAATGTAAGTTGAAGCAAACTGCGTACGCGCTCACCTCTGGCGAGGAAAATTAATTTAGTGAGAACTGGCAACATTTCAGGCTTTAAATCCAAAAAAGTGTTAGGATAAGATAAAGAGTCTTTGTAGTTTCAGGCAACACTCGTGAATTGCAATAAACTGCTGCACAACAGGTGTGAAAGTCTTTGTCCTTCAGTGCACGCGTGTGGAAAAGGCAGACTCGGCAACAGTAAGCTGATGTGAGCTGATGTGTGGTGACGTGAGTTGGCTTTCGATATAAAGTGCTGCTCTGGAAATGACCCAGATTTGTTCTGTCTTCGTCCCATGCTTTTGATTTTATCTTAGCATGGGCAGGCCTCGGACTTTGAAACAACACATGGCGGTCCTTTATGAACATTAAGCTGGGAACAGACCCAAGCTAAGTGTGCGATAGTGTGCTTGTGTTTGAGACAGGGAAAAGGAGAAAGCCAGGAATAATTTCAGACGGGAATGGCCTGATGGGACAACTTAGCATGAAGCCCTGGCCAAGGGAAACACATGCAGTGCCAGTGAGTGAACACATGTCCTCTGTTTTCCAATACAGTGACAAGTTTACTCCATTACAACTCTTCCCACTTTAATACAGCAATTGTCTGTGAGGATTAACTGGACATTCAGGGCACATGAATGTAGAACAGCCTTGAATACAACAATAGAAAGTCCTGTCATGTAACTACAATGGCAAAGACCACTGAAGGTCCTTAAATAAGATTCAGAACATTCAAATCGTTAGTAGCATCAGAATTATTAGGCTTGGAGCTCTGGGTGACATCTATTGAGTGTTAAATTCCATTTTGACCCTAACAAGGGGAAAACAGTACAGTACAGATTATACAGTATTATAGCTGGACAACAGCTTCTCAGACAGTGCTGCTCATAGGGTTTAAATTTCTGCAAGATTGGCGAGATTGCTGAGGTGTGTTTTCCTACAAGTCCTTCAAAATTCAGTCCCCGCACTGAGGAAATGTTGTGAGGCTAGCCAAAATACATACACTACATGTCTCCACAACTCTAAAACAACTAACACTTTTTTCACCCCGATGACTTCAATTGCTTTTAAAGCTTAATTTAGTTTATTGTTCAACACACGACAGGCCAGAAATATTTAGATTCCTATGATGTAGTCTGTGTAATGGAGGGGTGTCAAACAAAAGGCCCGGGGTCCAGAATCGGTCTGCTGAAAACTTAAATCCAGCCCACAGAACAGCTATAGAGAGTGCATAGATTTTTATTCTACGATTAAATGACAAATACTTTTTTATAACTATTAATATGTTGACAGTAAATTAACAAAAGTGTGTTTATATTGAATGTTTATTGTAAATTACCAAAAAAACCTTTATATTTTATAACGACAGAACAGTCTGTGCAGTGGACTGCCATACCCTTTTCAGTAATTTTACTCCTTGATCATGTAGATTCACTGTTCCGACCCATTTAAAATCACTTAAGATCAAAGTGGGCTGTATGTGGTCCACGATGCAAAATACGTTTTGAGCTTCCTGGGCTAATGGTTGATGGTTGAAAAATTGAAGGGCTTAATGAAATATAGACATTTCTTTTTCTTCTGGGAATAAAAAGTATTGTATTTCAACAAAATCCACAAATGTAACCCTTTCCCTTTTTATTTATTTATTTTTTTGTACATGTATCAACAAGTGAAACCTTCTCTCAGTCACAATCAAAAGACTTTTTTCCATTAAGTTTTCTTCTATTTGTTTCAAACCTGACGTGTAAATGTCTTTGCTTATTTAGGACTTCTAAAATTGAATGCTTTATATTTGATCTTCTCTGGTCCTTGAACAGCACATTCTGACTGTGCCAGTTTTCTTAGTATTAAAGAGTTGACATAGTCTAAGGGCAAGTGACTCACGCTTACATCAACCCTTTAATATTCTGCTTCAGCATGTTGAACCGTAGTTCACTTTGTTCTCTTGTCTCTGTCTTTTCTGGCCCTAAAATCTTATGCAATGTACAAGGAAAGTATGATCAGACAGACAAAGTATTTGCCAAGGTCAGTGTGGTGACATGAAGCAATAAATCATCCTAATTTCCCTGCATGTGTTTTAAGTGAAATCCATGGTTGTTTGATTTTTTGTTTTTTTGCTGAAACTTTTATTACAGTGAAATCAAAATAAAAAAGCACTGTGGTTTACCAGAATCCAGATTTACTGTTTTAATTTAATCTAGCAACATGTTTTTGTTGTTGATGTTGTTGTTTTCAATCAAAAGCAGATGGCTGTTTTTGGTGAAATATATACAAACACACTTTGTTAGGTACATGTGTTCAACTGCTCATTAAAGCAAATATCAAATCAGCCAATCACATGGCAACAACTCATTGCCTTTGGACATTTAAAGATGGTCAAGATGACCTGCTGAAGTTCAAACTGAGCATCAGAATGGGGAGGAAAGGGGATCTAGCAGATTTTCAACGTGGCATAGCTCTTTCTGTGAGTGGTCAGAGTATTTAAGAATCTGCGGATCTACTTAGATCTTCCCACACAACCATCTCTAGAATTGACAGAAAATAGTCCAAAAGGAAAAATATTAAATGAAAATGACAGAGATTAGAGGAAAATGGCCAACCTGCTTCTAGCTGATAGGAAGTCAAAGAACCAACCAAGGTATGCAGAAGAGCATCTCTGAATGCACAACATAGCAAACCTTGAAGCAGATGGGGTACAGTTTGCACAGGGTCACCAAACTTGGACAGACGACTGAAAAAATATTCACGAGTCCCTGCATGGATCCATCTCGCCTTGTATCAGTGTTTCAGGCTGGAGGGAGTGGCTTAAAGGTTTAAAACATGGGTGCCAAACACAAGGTCTGGGGCCAGAATCAGCCTGGCAAAGACTCCAATCAAGTCTATTGAACAGCTTTGACAAGGAGCTTTTGGAAAGGAGCGAGGGAGTCCATACATTTGAAACTTTTAGCTGTATTTTCACAGGTTTTACAGCTTTTCCTATAGAATTTAGAGTATAGCGCAAAGTAAAACAGACAGACTTTTTGATTTAAATTTGTCATTGACACGAATGACTCCCATGAACGTTTCCGAGGTGATGAAGTGTTGGCTTTTTCTTAAATATTTTACTGAATTAGTAGGACAGTAGTCTGGCTTTCAGACAGCCTTTGTGACCCACACAAAGGATGAAAAAGAGAACTGCTGGTGGAGGTTAGTGTTCCTGTTTTTTTTGTCTAAAACAAGTGGACCAGAACTTGACTGGAGATTCATACAACTGCCTGAGGCTGTTGGAACCCTTTACCTTTCACCAGACCAACTTTCAGCTCTCTGCTCTGTGAAATCACTGCTGAGCCCTCCTCCTAAAAATGTAATTGCTTTCATCCTTCACCCAAATACAGTTGAATGGCTGTTTAGTTACTCTGTGATATAATCAAGATTATAAAGGAGCTTTATAAATGAATTCCACTGACTAATATTACTACCACTAACAGTAGTAATAATGATAACAATAAAGGTTTATTCATATTAAAAAATATTTTGTAAGTGAGAATTGTTGTCCAAGTCTACAATTGAGAATAGTTTTAAATTTTAAAGTCTTACATTTAATCCTCCTGTATACCTTTAGTCATTCTTAAATCTAGACAGAATTAAAACTGCCAGCATTCAGTACGTATTTAAAACAGTTTGTGCCTGTATCACATTATAAATGCCCGAGGAATGGGTAAAAGTACAGCCAGTTGTGGAATCACAATGCCCTGGCCAAGTCTTATTTAACCATAAATCATTGATACTGTCTAATATTATTTCATGGTTTGATATTCTTTTAAGATTTATATCGCTGATAGCCTTGGCTGTACTGTGCAGTTCAATGGATGATTGAGCTGGAGGGATTGTCGGCTGTAAATGTATTTGGCAATGGTTATTGGTTACTTTCTGACTCCTTTAATTGCAATGATGACTACTGCCTGAGAGAAAAGTGCTAAAATGATGGAATGACACCCATACATGCATTAAAAAAATACTTGTTGCTTATTAGACATTATGGAAATCATTAATTGTCTTTTTGGCTCCAAAATCTCAACTGAAGACATGCATGCACAGTAATTACTTGGTAAACATTTTCCCCATTTTCTGGCATGACCTAATATGTCTGGATAAGTGCCACCGAGTGGAAAACCTCAATAGGCGGCAAGAATAGAAAATATATAATGTAAAAAATCTATTTCTTATGTAAATGGATGTTTTGGCAGTGTTTGTTGCATGCATCAGTTGCATTCCTATAGTTTCCACCCAGAGGGGAATGTGTCCTGTTTAGGATTTAGGGGGGGGGGAGAAATCACAATTGTTACTATAATTATTGTTCTGCAAACACACCACACACACAGGCATACAACCCACACACAACACACAAGACACACACACACACGCAACACACACACACACACACACACACAGAAAGTAATGATAATTGGGCAGTAAAATCCATATTGGCATGAATACAGAGACTATACTTTCTTGTGTTTATTGTCCCCAGAGTTCTGGATTATAGGGTTGCAGTGAGGTGAAATCAGAACTTTTTGGATTTCTATACTCAGAAACTCATGCTTGTCATCTGTTTTTTGTAGATGGCAAACAAAGCTTACTGCAGAGTGCAATCATTAAGACACCTCATGTAGTGCTCTTGTGGGGTTTAAAAATGAATTATGAGTTGTGATGATGCAAATGATAGAGCCGTATATTGCATTTGAAATAAGATATACAGCGTTGATTTGAAAAGCGCAATACTTACCACACACATATGTATGGAAGGGACGAGTCCTCGGTGTCAGAGATGATAGAAACCCTCAGGTTCCCATCACTCTTTTTCACTTCTTGCACTCCTTTCCCAAACAAATTTCCCACGTGTGGGACTAATAAAGGTTATCTTCTTTTGAACCCACTGACACCCTATTAGCATTCCAGCTCCTTTTCTCTGATTGTTGCCAAACATAAATCACAGGTTTGCATTGAGAGGGGAATGGCTCAGTCACGATAGTGAACCTGCTGGTTCAGGGCAATGACATTATACTTATCCCTCTGGTTTAAATTTGCACTTGGATAACTGACTGGTTAGTGTGATGTCCCTGGGTTATTTTACACAGAGGGCCTGTGAGACTGTTAGGCGATGATGGCATCTTGACTAAGGATAAAAGGAAACATTCATTATCAAAATACAATAGAAAATGTCAACTAAAAAACCACTAAGAAACAACAAAATGAACATTTCAAGAAAGCAATGAGAGCACTAAATGCACCATTTAAAAAGCAAAGAGATTCTGGGCTATGTACATATGTGGCTCACATTACTCTGTGTTTGGTCGTGCACTCTGCAACACAAATAAGTCAGAACATTTTGTATTGATGACGCAGCTCTATTTGCAAAGCAAATAAACCCAGAACTCTCCACATATGCTTTATCTCTGCTGTCCTAAAACCTCAATGGCCAGAAACCTCATGACCAATGTTGTCATGGTCCTGGGTCGTTGACCCAGCGTTTTGTGTTTATTCTGATTTGTATTAGTTTAGGGGTTAACCTGAAGTTTGGTGTATTGTCAGCCCTGCCTGTGTCTGTCCTTGGTGCTCTGTTCATGTCCCCGTGTTGTGTTGTAAATCAGTCTGTGTTCCCTGCTTTACTTTGAAGGCTCGTGCCCTAGATTTCCTGTTCTATTCTGAAGGTCTGTGTCTGTTGTCATTGTGTTCAGCTTGTGTCCTCCAGTCATCATGTGTATTCAGATCAGCTGTTCTTCCCTCCTGTGTGCGATTACTCGATTACCTTGTGTGTGTATATATAGTGGGTGTCGGTCTGTGTTCGTTGTTGGCTCGTCTGTGTTTCTTGGTATCCTGTTCCTTAGTCTGCGGCTCTCTGCGCTGCTCTCCTGCTTTAGGTTTGCTCTTTAGTTTCTCCCAGTTTAGGTTTGTCATTACTCATGCTTCATTGCCTGTTTTTGCCACTGCCACTGTGTAAATAAACGTCACTCATATCATCAGTTTGCTGCATCTTGGGTCCTCCTTTTCCTCCACACCACACGGCTCACTCCGCCAGCCGTGACAGTACGAGCCGACCAGACATGGACCCAGCAGCATTCGCACCTTCCCAGGAGTTTCGGGAGGAAGTAATAGACACTGTTTCAAGGTTGGTTAACCTGTGGCTCGAGCATGAGGGGGAAGAGTGTCTCCGCGCTGTAGAAGCCAGGCTACAGCAGCTCATCTCTGCTCACTCCTGGCTGCTGGACTCTCTTCACCCGCTCGCACAGGACTTCATCCTTAATGAACTGCACCTTCACCCACCAGCCGCTACCGCTTCCCAACCCAGCCTGGCGGTGAAGATTTTGCCCGGCCCGCCGGAGGTTTTGCCCGGCCCGCCGGAGGTCTTGCCCGGGAGGAAACGACGATCGCGCCGTCGGCACGTCGCCCCTCAGCCGGAGATTAGGACTTCGGAACTGCCGGCTGTGGTGAGTGAAAAAGACACTCCGTCTGTTTTGGCAGCTCGTGTGACTGTTTATTCGGGGCTGTATTTGTTGAGCCAGCTGCCCAGCCGGTAGCTCGGTTAGCTGCCCTGCAGCCGCTACCTCAGTTAGCCACTCAACCGTCACCTCCATTACAGTCACAGCCAGACCTATTAGACACTTGGTTACAATCCATAGCTCAGTCAATAGCTCAGTTGGCAAGAGACTCATCAGCCTTATTATCACCTATTCAGCCATCATCTTCACCAACTCCTCCTGTACAACAAGTTAAGTCCATCCAACCGGAAAGAACTATTTTTCACCTGTTCATGTCAAGCAGAGAGACACACCACATAACGAGTAGTCAGTCCGCAACAGCTGGCCAGCCCAGAGACTGTGACGCACTCCAGGGCCTCCCCAGAGGCTGGGTTCCAGCCCCCAGCCGACTCTGGACCCCTGGAGGTTAAGAAGCCAGCTGAGGACTGCATCCGCTGTCGCTGCCTGAGCTGAGTCACTGCTCTGTGCAGCCGCAGTCCGCTTTGTGTTCGCCAGAGGCCCGTGCGCCTGCTGGGTTCTGTGCCTGCCAGAGGCCCGTGCGCCTACTGGTCCGAGACTGTTTTCGCTGGGGGGCCCGAGGAGCCCTCCAGCCTCCTGCTTTGCCTGCTGGGGGGCCCGAGGAGCCCGTCCAGCCCCCTGCTGCAGCATCATCGTCTGCCTCGCCTGGCCCGGCTCAGCTTCGGCTCAGCTTCGTCTGGTCCAGCCTCTGCTTCGGTTCGTCGTCTGGTGCTGCGACGGCCACGCCACCTTCGGGTCCCGAACTGCCGCCTCGACATCGGCGGTCATCTGCCAGGCCGCTGGTGGAGCGTCATCGTCAATATGGACGACCTCCTAGACGCCGCCGCTGCCTTCCGCGCGGTCGGCCTCCAGACTTGTGTCATCGCCGCCGTTGCTGTCCGCACGGTCGGCCGCCTGAACGTTTCCCCGTCGTTGCCTGTCGCACGGTCGGCCCCCTGAACTGCCTCCGCTCCGCCACCGCTGCCTTCCGCTCGGTCGGCTTTCGGAGCTGTGTCGCCGACGTGGCCGGCCTCAGAAGATGAACTGTCCTGGACTTCTGAGCTGTCAGCCTCCGGGCCGGCCTCCTGAACTGTGTTTTGTTCTTGTCTCCAGCATGTGTGTTTTTGTTTTGGACAATTCCCTCGGTTCGCTGGAGCTTGTTTTGTTCGGTGTGTGTGTGTGTGTGTGTGTGTATATAGTGGGTGTCGGTCTGTGTTCGTTGTCGGCTCGTCTGTGTTTCTTGGTATCCTGTTCCTTAGTCTGCGTCTCTCTGCTCCGCTCTCCGTTTTGTAGATTTCAGGTTTGCTCTTTAGTTTCTCCCAGTTTAGGTTTGTCATTACTCATGCTTCATTGCCTGTTTTTGCCACTGCCACAGTGTAAATAAACGTCACTCGTATCATCAGTTTGCTGCATCTTGGGTCCTCCTTTTCCTCCACACCACATGGCTCACTCCGCCAGCCGTGACCGATGTTACATTACCAGCAACAAAACCTTTCAGACATAGATGGAGTGATTTCTAGCACATGCATGTTTGCTTGTAAAGTTAAGTAAATGTTTGACATTTTGGAGAGTGCACCTTCATGACACCATTTTCATCCATATGGTAACACTTGAGCCAGCAGCTGGTTCTCCTAGTTTAGCATGAAGATGGTAGCTGTGGGAAAACAGCTGTCCTGGCTCATTCAAACGATGATGTCTATCCAACCATTTTAGAGTGGTTTTTAAAAAATGTACAGCACTGTTCGTAAGTCTTAAGCCACCCCACATCTCTTTATGTTTTATTAGAAAAATGGGGGTGGTGGTCCAATTCGGCTCGGGTCTCCTCCATGTGTGTGTGGGGCGGTGTCTCTGCCATGTGCTGGGCAGTTTTTGGATGCCTGTGGGCCTGGGGTCATGTTCTTGCTTCGTGCCAAGGTGACAGGCCTCTGGCAGGGTCAGCTTACAGTTCCCTTTGGTTCACTGGGACTCTTGCCTTTTGGGATCAGCCTTTCCTGCTAGGATAGTTGCAGAGTTGTTGCCGAGATGTGAGGCCTCAGGCCTTTGGTACTCTTGGGGGCTGTGAACGCCCGGATCTCAGGCTATAGTGGGGGGATTATTGTACCTTCCTACCTGCATTATTAATTACATTTTATGACAAAGACACAAATACTCACGCAAACACACAATGAGAAGATCGTTGATTTGTGTATTTGTGCACTTTCATATTTTTCTGTTCCAGGTGCTGCATGTCTTTTTCCTTTTTCTTTTTTTCCTTACTTCCTAACAGTTGGTGAAACATTGTGCTTTTTCATTTGTGCTCTAAACTTTATCTATATTTTCTCCTATTTTTTCCTCACCTGTCAGCTTACACTTTGGTTTTACTACACATATATTGTAAAAACTGAAATAAGAGTAATGGGAATTTATAAATACACAGATAAACAAAACATACGAACGAGACGTCTCGAGAAAATTTATAGAGCTCAAAGCAAAATGTTTGGCACCACATCACATTCAGAGTGTAATTCTGATTGCAAAAGCTGCAAGACAAGACAGGTTTAAAAAGGAAGAGAAAAAGAGATGAGAAATAGGAGCAGTGATTTATTAAAACAGGTAAAGACGCATGGAAATATCAGTCTGAAATTTAGCCCCAAACCATGGCAGAGTCTCGACTGTGTTTAGATGGTGGTGGTAGACACGCAGTGTTGTACCTTTCAGCCACTGTTCCATTGACAAAAGGCTTTTACTGCATATCCTGAAGGGTATCTGGCCCTTCAGCTGATACATACTGACGGGTGGATGGATCAACTGAAGCAGCAGATGCATCTCTCTGATCATGTGTCAGGTCTCTACTGGGTGTTTTCCTATTACTTAAGGCCTGACTTTCAGGTACTGTTTATCTGCTGTTGGCAATTTTTCAGGCCTGCCACATCTCCCTTAGTCATCCACTTATCCAGATTCATCTTTTTTTTTTTTTTTTTTTTTTATTATTAGAGGCTCACTGCACACCTTATGCTAATCTCCCTGATTGTTGCCAAACATAAATCACAGGTTTGCATTGAGAGGGGAATGGCTCAGTCACGATAGTGAACCTGCTGGTTCAGGGCAATGACATTATACTTATCCCTCTGGTTTAAATTTGCACTTGGATAACTGACTGGTTAGTGTGATGTCCCTGGGTTATTTTACACAGAGGGCCTGTGAGACTGTTAGGCGATGATGGCATCTTGACTAAGGATAAAAGGAAACATTCATTATCAAAATACAATAGAAAATGTCAACTAAAAAAACCACTAAGAAACAACAAAATGAATATTTCAAGAAAGCAATGAGAGCACTAAATGCACCATTTAAAAAGCAAAGAGAATCTGGGCTATGTACATATGTGGCTCACATTACTCTGTGTTTGGTCATGCACTCTGCAACACAAATAAGTCAGAACATTTTGTATTGATGACACAGCTCTATTTGCAAAGCAAATAAACCCAGAACTCTCCACATATGCTTTATCTCTGCTGTCCTAAAACCTCAATGGTTATAGGTATAACCTCACCTTATGCCAATATATGCCAAGCTTTCAGACAATAGCTCTTTGGAAATCAGCTGCAAATGTCAAAAATACCATTTTATGCCTGACAAACTGTGTTATTTTTGACATTTATTTTAGATTTTGTGACAGGCTGTTTTTTTTACCCTTATTTTTTATGCATATTAAACAAATGGAACATAATATGTTAGTATGCTTTACAGTTAGAGCCAGGCATCATGTTTTTCCTGTTTTATGGCAGTTTAAGTCAGGAGAGTGATGTGAGAGTGGTATCAGACTTTCCTAAAAGGCCAAAGTCATTTTCCCCAAATGATCTCATGTTCTTTAAAATTGCAAATGACCTGAAAAGATAACACTTAGAAGAACATAACAGCAAAGGTTTGAGAAATGTCCTGGTGACTGCTGACCAGAGATGGGCAGTAATGCGTTACTTGTAATGCATTACTGTAATCTGATTACTTTTTTAAAGTAACGAGTAAAGTAAGGGATTACTATTGCAATTACCGTTACTTTCCTGTAGGAAAACTGCGTTACTGTGTTACTGAAACCGTGATTTTTTTGCCAGAATGTCTCATGACAGTGACGTAAGTATGGAAGAAATATAGTATCATCAGAATTCAAGTATTTTTAGACATTGAATTTATGACACTGAATTTTTATCCTCCAAATTTCCCTGCAAAAATATTCACCTGCAAATATTCACCTGCAAAAATTCACCTGCAAAAAATTCACCTGCAAAAAATTCACCTGCAAAAGTGATGAACTTTAATGACCCAAGCCAGAGCAATCAGCACCAGATCGAGTACCGAGTGGCTCTCAGCCAATTAAATTACGCTGTTTGATCACATGACACCGTTAGCCAGCAGTGTGGCTCCTAAAAGAGAGCTGTTTAAAGGTGAGTGATTAAGTTTTTCTCCTAAATAGAGATCATTACAGAACGCCTAGTCCTACTTAAAATCCCATTTATTATTATTATTTTTTTTTATCATCTACTCGAACTAAGGAAAACGTTTGACTAACTCAAAGACAATTTCCACGCCTCCCCTGCCTGACTGCAGAGACGTAAGCGAGTGCGACGTTCGTGACAACAGCTGTGTGCAGATCAACAATGGATAATATATCGAGTACGGGAGAGAGTATGAGCGTGCAGAGTTTAAAGCGTGGAAGTACTGACCTTACTTTGAGTTTGACTCCATAAAAAGTGACAAAAACATTAGTGTCCGTTGTGCTTGGGAAGAAAACTTCTTTTTACAGCGAAAAAACCCCTAAACAAGCTCTGAGTCCGCAACGACGTAATGGGAAATTCACAGAGAAACTCGCGGATTCCTCCACTGACCGCTGCGGCACACCTGCACCAGGGCAAACCTCCGCCTACCGCACTCCTGCTTTACAGGTGAAAATAGAGCAAAAGGATCTCTAGTCTTTGACTTTATTTATTTTCTGCTGTGTTTTACTTGCATCTATTTGAAAGACTGAGTGTAAACACAAAAAAAAAAATAAAAAATTATGTGCTGGAATGTGCATATAATTAAATTTTTGCTTGATGCATAAAGTTAAAAGATTAAAACTAATAAAACAAGTTTTAAAAAGAGACTTTTCCATTTGATTACATTTTGTATGATGGATTATGCAGAAAAAGTAGAATTGGGCTGAAAGATCTATCGCTTTATCACCTATTCAGGTTGTAAATTGTGTTTTTAAAAAGTAACCAAGTAACTAAGTAATTAATTACTTTTGAAAATAAGTAATCAGTAAAGAAACAATTACTTTTTTGGGGAAGTAATCAGTAATTGGTTACTGATTACTTTTTTCAAGTAACTTGACCAACACTGCGGCTGACTGCTTGAACAAACTACCAAAAGGCAAACAATCAAACAATCAGCTGCTATTACGTTGGCTAAGGAAAGCCTCCATAACTAATAATCTATGACTGTTTATTTTATTGTTACATTTTTAATGTAATTTATCAACACAGTCATGCAATGTTGACGCTGCCTTTAACTAAATCCTCCAAACTATGTAAACATCAAGATTTGATTGATTTAAGAGTCATTCATTTTTTCCGCAGAGGCATTTTTATATGGATATTTTTATCCATAGACAAAAATATCCATATAAAATAGATAACATTTTTATCCATGTAGAAATCAGTGATTTACTTAAAACCTAAGTAAATTATTTAGTAAGATGATATCTAAGATGATATCTAAGAACATATCAGACCACTGTACTCTTTGGTTGATCTCCTTGGTTCTCCTTTCTACTTCAGTATTCAGCGTGACTAAGTAATAATGCTAAGCAGGCCCAGTAACTCAAGTCTGGTCTGGACTAGCATGTTCTGGCCTTGTGCTATTGCCCCATGTACCTTCAAATAATAAACAGCTGTGGTTACTTAGACATTTTTTTTATTCTGTCTGGATTGGATTCAAGATCTGATTACAATCTGATTACCTTGCGGCTATGTAATCTTTCTTGGCATTTCTTCGATTAGCTCCCTGAATTCTGTTATCTGTTTTTTTATTTAATGCAGTAATTACCCTTATTTATATGTTGTCCTCAAACAGCAAAGGACCAGTTCATCTTAGAAGCTGCTATTTTTCCTGAAATAGGAGGAGGATTTCTATGATTAAATTATGATTTGATATTAATTGGATGCACAGAAAAAGAGAGCAGAGCAGGGCAGAGGGCTTGTGCTGAGAGAGCCAGCAACAAATCTGGTGAAGTCATGTATATGGCACAAATTTTCTGGACTCTTTTTGATTATTTTATGAAAACATTTAAACCATCCCTCCTAAACTTGACAGAAATCTATTCATTGTAACAACCCACCTTCCAGGCTTCATGCTCTACTTTGTTTTCTTTTGGCAGCAGCCTTGATCATTAGAGAAGTGAAGCTAAGAGTTGGGAGTGATTAAGGTTACAAAAGTCTGTTCCTCTGGTCTACTCTCTCTCTGGGAAGTTGTACTTATAGTTTCCTTGGTTTGTTGGTTTTCTTTGTTTTGATGACTTTGTCTAATTCTCTTACATACATTCACAATCGCCCACGCATGCCTCGATGCATTACATTCCACAACTTGCTGTAAGTTTTGAGAAACTAATTAAATAAAGTCACTGGAAAAAATAAACCTTTTGTTTGGACTTTCTTTTGTTTCTAGGCTAAGCCAAGTTTGTAACATCATCCACAACTGTGTCCAATGGGAACCGTCAGGAAAAGGCACGAGAGATGCTGGAAGCAATTGCTTAACAGATTCCCAAGAAAGTGCAACAAAAACCTGGAAATGAGTGCTTGAGCAACTATGATGCTTAATAGTTTAAGAAGAATTTTTCTGGAAAGCAACGATGCCCCAATGGATACATTTTTAGAGTTTTTATAAAATTTACATGATGTCATTAGGGTGTTTGATTTTCACTGGAAACGTGAGGTAGAGTGGGTTCAGAGCTTTGCAATGGATTCCACATTAAATCTTACTTTAAAACATGACCAGTGCTGGATTTTGTAATACTGGAACACATCTGGAAAACAAATGTGGTAAACATGATGGCTGCAACTCGGTGCATTTAGGAGTGTAGATATGGTAAAGATTCAAGCCATGCATCAGAATGGGGAAGAAAGGTGATATAACTGACTTTGACCATGCCATAAAACTCACTAGACACTGCTGGTCTACTGAAATGTTTCCACGACCGGCTCTAGAGTTTACAAAACTATCCAAAAAAGAGCAACTATCCAGGGAGTGGTGGTTTCCTGGGTCCGAATACCTTGTTGGTTTCAGAGGTCAACCAAGGTATACAAAAGAGTATCTCTAAATGTAATGTGTGTTCGTCGTCGTAGGGAAATTACTCCTGTGCATTTAACCCATTCACCTAGTGAAGCAGTGGGCAGCCAATGCAGTGCCCGGGGAGCAGTGTGTAGGGACGGTACCTTGCTCAGGAGAACCTCAGGGTAGCCGTTCCGTGGAGTCAAACCCACGACCTTCCGATTGTGAAACAACCACTCTACCTACTGATGTGTGAATATGCAAATGTAAAACTTACAGCAGCAGA
>NW_024582470.1:594177-622544 GCF_018398535.1 Haplochromis burtoni
TTCCTCTGGTCTACTCTCTCTCTGGGAAGTTGTACTTATAGTTTCCTTGGTTTGTTGGTTTTCTTTGTTTTGATGACTTTGTCTAATTCTCTTACATACATTCACAATCGCCCACGCATGCCTCGATGCATTACATTCCACAACTTGCTGTAAGTTTTGAGAAACTAATTAAATAAAGTCACTGGAAAAAATAAACCTTTTGTTTGGACTTTCTTTTGTTTCTAGGCTAAGCCAAGTTTGTAACATCATCCACAACTGTGTCCAATGGGAACCGTCAGGAAAAGGCACGAGAGATGCTGGAAGCAATTGCTTAACAGATTCCCAAGAAAGTGCAACAAAAACCTGGAAATGAGTGCTTGAGCAACTATGATGCTTAATAGTTTAAGAAGAATTTTTCTGGAAAGCAACGATGCCCCAATGGATACATTTTTAGAGTTTTTATAAAATTTACATGATGTCATTAGGGTGTTTGATTTTCACTGGAAACGTGAGGTAGAGTGGGTTCAGAGCTTTGCAATGGATTCCACATTAAATCTTACTTTAAAACATGACCAGTGCTGGATTTTGTAATACTGGAACACATCTGGAAAACAAATGTGGTAAACATGATGGCTGCAACTCGGTGCATTTAGGAGTGTAGATATGGTAAAGATTCAAGCCATGCATCAGAATGGGGAAGAAAGGTGATATAACTGACTTTGACCATGCCATAAAACTCACTAGACACTGCTGGTCTACTGAAATGTTTCCACGACCGGCTCTAGAGTTTACAAAACTATCCAAAAAAGAGCAACTATCCAGGGAGTGGTGGTTTCCTGGGTCCGAATACCTTGTTGGTTTCAGAGGTCAACCAAGGTATACAAAAGAGTATCTCTAAATGTAATGTGTGTTCGTCGTCGTAGGGAAATTACTCCTGTGCATTTAACCCATTCACCTAGTGAAGCAGTGGGCAGCCAATGCAGTGCCCGGGGAGCAGTGTGTAGGGACGGTACCTTGCTCAGGAGAACCTCAGGGTAGCCGTTCCGTGGAGTCAAACCCACGACCTTCCGATTGTGAAACAACCACTCTACCTACTGATGTGTGAATATGCAAATGTAAAACTTACAGCAGCAGAAGACTGCATCAGATGCCATACCTCCCAACTAAGAAAAGCAATCCTAGACTACAATTTGCAAAAATATGAATAATTTTTGTTTGTTACAATATTGCTCTGATGACTTTTGATTCATGCTGCAACAGTCAGATGGTGGGGTCAGAATTTAGCATAAATAACATGAAAGCATGGCTAAATCCTGCCTTGTATCCACAGTTAAGGATATTTACTTGCCACATTTTAGGCCCCCAAGTACCAATCTTCTGATGGCTACTTCCAGCAGGACAATGTGCAATGTGATAAAGCTCAAATAATCTCAGAGCTATTTAAGCTATTGTGTTTACTGACAAAATGATGCATGCAAGCACATGCAAATTCTACCAGTAACATAACCTCCTTGACAGAGGTGAAAAAGAAAAGCCTGAAAGTAATAAACTAGGTACTTTAAACAACCAAATTCACATATAAAACTAAACAGAGGAATGATACTTAAGACTTTGACGTGCCATGACCTGCACTGCTGGCTTTCAGAAGGTGGAGACTACAGTGAACCTGTTTTGTCTTTTCTACCTAACACAGACTTGTCAGTTTCTCCTTTTCACCTACTGACAATTAATCTGATGTTTTTGTATTTACAGTTAAATTATTTTTTTCTCATAACCACCACTGATGTTTGAAGTTTGATGCACTTTTAATGCATTTTTATAGCCAGCAGTGTTGTCCAGTGTTCTGCACACAAGATTTTATCTGCACTGACAGGAACATGTCACAACATGACACTTACCTGTCAAATCTCCAGGTACATGTGACATGAATCTGTGTGGTATGCCATGAATCTGTCTATTTAAATTGCTGAGAAGAAAAAAAGAATTCACTTTTCTTTTTTTCTTAGATATGAGGTAACTGCAGCTGAATGCCTGCATCTCCAGACAGAAATCAATCAAAGCAGCTGTACTTTTCAGCCAGTTTGTGCTGAGAAGTGTTGGGGTTGTTACTCAAAAAGTAATGTATTACACATTACCCGTTACTTAATTGCTTGCTGTAAAGTAATTTGTTACACTACTCATTACATTATTATTTTTTCTTTGTAACAAGCTGACAATGTTAACCTTAGGCTAGAGTCCCACATACTGTACCAGCACAAATCCCTATCCCAATGAGGATGCACAGATGATCTTTCTTTTAAAGAAAGACAACAACACAAGGAAATTTGAAAACCCAGCCTACAGACACTTCCGTGCGATTGCCAGGATTCAAACCTGACTTATCATCAATGTGTTATCTGTTGAAGTTCAGGCTCTGGCTGCTGGGCTGATGTTGTATTCAGCTTTATCATCAGTCTGGATTTTTGGCTAGCTTTGTGTTGGCATGCTGTCTGTGCAGATGCTTGCAAAGAGCCTAAGTTCTGTTAGCAGTGGAATGTAATTGTTTCTGTCTGGGATGCTGTTTGCAATTTACTGTTGCAAAAAAATAAATAAAAGTAATATTCATATCATCCACTCATCAAAAGCTGTACTGCGCCACCATTTTCCTTCTTCTGCATAAACTAAAATCAGCTGATTGTCGCCAGGAAGAAAAAAAAAAACAAGCCCTTGTTTATTTGATTTTTTTTAAAAACAATTTCTCAGCAATCAGATAACTGAAGAACCTTTGCAATACAAGTAACGCCATAATGAAAAATGTAATGTGAGTACTGTAGTTGTGATATGCGTGTTATGCCCAACACTGGTGCTGAGTTTTTCTTTAAAAACATTTGTGAATGTGTTACCTGTTTGTTATACTGGTAACTTTCTTAAGTGAACCCCAAACCCATAAACTCAGATAAGCTTCATATTTAATTTGTTAGGAAAACATCTGTAAACACCTGCCAAACACAAGTTCTGCCACTTGCATTGATAAGGTAAAAATCAACACAAGTATTAAGTAAACTCGAATTTAATGTGTTCTCATAGATATGCTTGATGATTAACATGTCGTATGCTATGTTACTGGAGTTGCTTATTATTACAACAGCCTGCAAAGCCATTGCGACCTCAGACTTAGTGCAGCCGACATATTTAAAAGAAGATTAACTCCACTGGTGTTTAATTTGCTAATGTGTGTGTGTGTGTGTGTGTAGGTGAGTGGGAGGTTGTGCAAACAGTCTGAAAATATAATTTAAGAATGAATAGACATCATCAGCCTTTGCTCATTACTAGAGTGTTATAACACACTGAGGAAGGAAGCAAGAATGGGAAACATATCTTGGCTGCAACATTAAAAGCTGTTCGACAGTTGTTCAGGTAATGATACTTCACAGATGACAGTGGGCGTGGGAGGAACGTTTGAATTGAGGAGCTGGGGATGTAGTTAGAACTTAAACTGATCCAGAGTGGGATTTTATTGTGGGTGATCACAGAGGACAACTCAAAGTACATGTGTAGATTATATTTCTCAGACAGACTGAGACTGACTCAGACTGCTCAGCAGGTCATCTGTCCAGCATTTGAAAAAAAGTGTTATATTTTCAGGAAAGTAAAAAATATTATATCAGCTCACTCATTAAATTATAATTTTTATCTTCTTCAGAACAAGGAAAACAGTTGGACTGGAACACTTGCAGAACATTAATTATGAAGTTTTACCATTGCATGGTTGAATACTTGAATTGTACTAAAAATGTAAGATGTGCAACCATATTAAACAGTATGATCAGATAATTAACATTTTAATTTAGTCCAGAGCTGTAATTTAATCCCGAGTCAAAGGCTTGATAGTCATAGCTGTCTTAAAACTGTGTGCCTGTGAGGACTGCCTTTACATCTGTTCATTGACTAGACTGGCCATCTACCACTCCTTAAAGTTGCAGTCAGTTATTTATTCAATTTATTTAATAGATAAAAAAGAATATTGTAATCATAAAAATACATTGATTAGTGTGCAATTATGCCTTTCATCAGAGTAATGCATTTTCATAAAGATGAGGTCTATCTGATAACCCTGTGCTAATGTTGTTCCTCGATTATCATAACAATGTTGTTCCAGGATCAACATTATTACTGTAAAAGACAAAGGAAAAAAACAAAACATTTTCTTTAATATAAACCTCTCTTCTGGAACAAATTGTAAGATTGTTGAATGTTTTCTTTATTAAGCTTTGAAATATGACAAATATGTTATCACGCTAGGTTTGCTGTTAGCCAAATTTAGGGTACTCATGTTGGTTTGCTTGTGATACTTGTTATTAGCATTAGCTAACTTCTGGCTAATACTTTGGTCAGTTGCAATGTTGATCCTGGACCGAAACTATTATGATGACATAGGCAGTGTTGGGGAGTAACGGAATACATGTACCGCCGTTATGTATTTAAAATACAAAATATGAGTAACTGTATTCCGTTACAGTTACCATTTAAAAAGGTGGTATTTAGAATACAGTTACTTTGTTGAAATAAATGGATTACACTGGTATTTTCCTGTTTCATAATGTGGCGGGTCAGGATTTTTTGGGTTTGTTTGACAGCTATGTTCTATCCGGTTGTTAAGTGATGACATGACGAATCCTACTTCCGGGCCTAAAGTAGTCTGCGTTTAATATGGCTTTTGTGTTGTTAACATGTTTACTGTCTTGTATTTTCTTCTATTTAATCTCAAAAAGCTCCTAAAACAGTCAGTGATCACTGTTGACCTCCCTCGGCTTTTATTACGCTAATCATTTATTTAAGCTCAGTTTTTAAAACCTTAGGATGTAACTACAGCCCAGCCCATGCAGCAGTATATGAATGACTAACCTCGTATTGTGGATGGATTATCTCAATTGTTCTCCTGGCTGAAGTTTAGTCCTTTTACAGCATCCTGCCATGCGATTACATTTGTTCCTGACCACCGAGAACACTCACGTTAACTTTTATCGAGTGGAAAAAAAGTTAGCTTGTTTATATTATGCTAACATAGCTGTGTCGCTAGCGGTCACGTGGCACATCATTATATACCAGCTAGCCAAACTTCAGTAACCCTACAAACGTCACTGCTGTTTAGTTTTCTGTCTTCATTTATATTGGAAGTGATAACAGAGCTGTATGTTTTAATTTGTTTCCAAAACCCCGCAGTCAGGACATGCTATGTTGTATTTAGATAGAAGCTAGCGAGCTAACTCCCTGCTAACTTCTAACTCCGTTAAATGTCATAAATTCCGTTTTCATGGATGCCTGGATGTTAAACTCAATTGTTACACCTGGTAGAGCAGAACGCTGATCATTTTATTAAAGATGAAAGACTTTAGACAGTTTTTCAACTCTCAGTAATGCCATAGTGATCGTTTGATATATGGACCTGCAGCGGAGTTTAGGCCCAGACACGGCTAGTGACGTCAGACTTAACAACCGGATTGCTCCAGGCGGCAGCACTACGGTTGGCATGGTTACAGGGCGTTGCTCTCTCTCTGCGACTGTGTGTCCTGGGTGAGAGAGCACCTTTTTGTTGTGCTAAGCTAATAGGCAGAATGCTACAGGCATAGCTCTAAAGAATGTAGCCTCATGGGCAGTGTAGTCCGTGTTGCAGGGAGAATGGACTGCCATATCCGTTATGTGTCTGTGAGCAAGAGGAGGTAGAAAAAGGATAGTGGACAAGTACGAGCTGTCATCGAGCAAAAACGGGAGCTGGAAGCATGTAAATATAATAATAACCACTGCGGCCAAGAAGAGTGCCTGACAAGCCCAGTTATTAAGACTCGACTGTACACTGTGTTCGTGTTTTCCTCCGAAAACAATAAGTTTCGTTGGAGCAGTCTTTCAACGCCTCTCTCTGTCTCTTGCAAGCAAAGTCGACCCACACAACAAAGTAAAGCTTTTTTTCGGCTAGAGCCCAACACGGAACCCGCAGTATTAGTCAGAGGTCCCTTTACTACGGTTCGGAGCCGCGGACCTTCAGTAATAGTAATAAATCACACAGCAATAGTACATTCACATAGTTGTAAAAAGCATGATAATATATTAAGTAATCCAAAGTATTCAGAATACGATACTGTCATGGTAGAGGTTTGTGGAAGCTGCCACGTTGCCCCATGATCCTGAACACATTGAATAGACAGATGTCACCCTTTACCTCCTCACTGCAAGCCTCATCTCCTGAATGGAAGTCGGGGCTTTAACACGCAGCAGCCTACATAAATATGCTTATTTATTCCTGATATTGTCACCATTTCTTATTTCGAGCAGATCTGGACAACGAGAAAACTCAACAATAAGAATAACAAGAAGACACTTTTCCCCTTTTCAGCAGGAAGATATGAATCACTTAAAAAAAAAAAATTGCACAGGGCAGGTCTGGTCAGTGCATCCACCCTTCTCAGGAAAAATACACTTGCACATCCTGTGAGAATTTCTTAACATTAGCTCCTGGAAATATGACTGAGTCTGTCATCACAGAAAAGGTGGGATGTGCAGTGGCTGTTGGCCAGCTGGCACCTCACCAAAATTATCCTGACAAAAGAAAAGAAAAAAAAGAAAGAGACTGAACAAAGTGAGAGTGAGAATGCTGTTTTAGATAAGAGCATGAGCCTGCATTTAGCCAAAGTGCTCCTACACCAAAAGGGCTAAACCTAAACTTTGGCTAAGTTGTGAAAAAAATGGTTGTCATAAAATACTTATGACATATGCTAATTTGACTGTGGAAAAGCAGCATTACTGTTTTTAAGGCATAATTACTGAATCTAGGCAGTCAGTGATTAGATTCTGTTGGTGACTGTTAAGGTAAATTATCTTTATAAACAAGTGTCCTGCAAGCTACCGTAAGGGTTAGTAGCAGGAGGCACTGAGACATGTGCACGTGTTCCTCATTTTATTTGTGGTCTCCGATATGTGTGTGTGTGTGTGTGTGTCAGAAATAAGCTATCATAGGAGCCCTCTGGAGAAGCTTGAAGAATTATCAGCCAACTGTTTGTATTGCAACGCCAATGACAATGAGAAGGATTAATGATAAATTCCTTACCTAAAAACCACTCAACAAAACTGTCAAGTAGTAGGGATGCTGGAAAAACTGAGGAAGGGATACAGAAGACAAACAACTGTGTGTGTCTCTGTGTGTGTATCTCTGGATTCTGTCTGCATACAGAATCCAAGTTCAAACTTTAATAAGTTCATGCACTGATGGAGGCCAGCTCATTATGGAGCATGTTTGCAGATTAAAGATTTTGACATGGAGGGTTCTGACCTGTTTTAAAGAAAAGTGTTGACAACACAAACACATCAGTGCTATGAGGATAGGAAAAAACTGGTCTTTCAGTAATGCTGATGCAAGTTGTTTCAAGTTGAGTCAGAGTGGCTGAGCATTTCGTGGAAAAGATAACAGCGGCACTTCCACAGTCTGGCCCGTTTCAGGAAAAAACAGTCCTGTGAGAGAGAAAACCCTCTTTGAAAACTACAGTATGCAGTGTGCTGCCATGTAGACTGAGTTGGTATACGCTGAACCTTAAACCTTATAAGTGGTGCTATTAATGTTGAATGACAGTGTATGTATAAGGTATGCACATGTGTGCTTGAACATGTTTTAGCTAACCATATATGAGTTTAAAAAAATGGGGTTGAGTAGCTTTCATTCGGTCTTCTGAACTCTATAAGCTTCTAAAAACAAACACTAGATCATGATTCACACACAAGTGTTGATGTGGATGTGTGTTTGTGTATGTGTGTGTCTGTATGTGTGTGAATGGCTGGGCCTGGGTCTGGATTTTGCCAGTCTTTGGTCCCCGTGGGAGATGGCTGTGGAGGGTTGGAGGTTGTCCCTCCCTATAATATTAATATAAAGTATTAATAATGTAAACACTAATTTAAAGTTAAGCAACTATCATCGAATTATATCAAATGAGCTAAACAGACTGCAGCTTTCAAGGTTGACCGTGGTTTGTCTTTCTTGTTCAGTCCTTTCTGCATTCTTTGCTTCTAACCTGATGGGTTGAAGATAGCTCATGCATGAAGGTGGAGAGATATGCCAAGTATTTTTTTTTTTGTAGTGTTTGCCCTTTCCTAAGCAGTTTCCAGGACATCATTCCAGATTTTGGTTAATAAACCATCTGGCCTGTAAGATTAATGTGACTTCAGATAGAAAATATATAAATGAAGATTAACTGCAGTTCCAGTGTGTTCATGTGTATATTCCAACACGTAACGGGCTGGTATATTCACACACAAACACACGCACGCACGCACAAATACACATCTTCTTGGAGCAGCTGTGACTCAGGCGGAAGAGTAGGTCGTCTAGGTTCGATCCCCACTGCTACTCCAGTCTGCCTGTTGAAGTGCAATGTACTGAACTCCAAGTTTTCCCTAATCTATGCGAGTGTGTGGGTGAATGTTACACAAAGTCTTTAAGTATAGGAAAAAGCACTTGTATTAATGTGTGTGTGAATGAGACTTGTCTTTACTGCTCAGTGGTATAGAAGTGTCAGTCTGTTTAATGTTTACATGCGGTAAGCTAGTGTAGTGTAGATTATTGCAGTTTATTACAGATGGATAAGACCGCCAAAATCTCTCCTTTATACACTGTGGGTATAGCAGCCTGTCACAGCCACCATTCTCCTGTCACTCGTTACCTCCACTGGGACAACGGGGTTCAGTGAGCTCCAGTCCATTGTATTCTCAGAGAAATGCTTGATGGTTAACGTGTCATATTACATATTACTAGAGTCAACTTAGGGCACCAGTCTGTACTGTCTTGCAGCCTACTGTCAAAGACAAAAACAGACAAAAACATGTAAGTGAAGATTAACTGCAGTGGTGGTGTGTGTTTGTGTGTGTGGGAGGATGTGTGAACTGTCTGAAAAAATACTTTGAGAATGAATACACATGACTGGCTTGTGCCAGTCCGATGCAGCGTATGGAGTCTGTGTCTACAAGAGTGTTATAGCAATTTGAGGAAGCAGCCGAGACTCATTTAGAGTAGGAGACAGTTATCTTGGCTGTAATATTAAGAGGAGTTTGACATTTGTTCAAGTAATGATACTTCACAGACAACAGTGGTAGTGGAAGAAACATATGAGTTAAAGGCCTGGGGATGTAGTTATATTTTAAACTGGTAAAGTAGTAATAGCAACAAATTACAAGTATTTTGTATTTGTACGTTGTTGCAAATACTAATATTATTTTATTAATATATTAATCTAGGACAAGGTTAGGTTTGCACAAACATAGCATAAATGTCTTTTTACCTTCTTACTTTGAGTACATTCTAGAACCTGTAGTTTTTTAGATAGTTACATTTGCACTTCAAATTTTAACACAAGATTCTTTTCTTTTACTTTAGTAAAGATTCTCTGTGGTTTTGCTACTCTGATGGTGTTGATTCTGAAGCGAGGCACAATCAGGAGTACAGGCCATGGGAAAGAGCTGGTCTGAAAGATATGGGACTGCCAGTCAGTGACAGCTTTGAATGTGAGAAGCAGGATTTGTATTGGATACACTGGGAAATGGAGAGCAAATGAACCTGGATGAGAATAGGTTATGATACAACCCAGTGTCGTGGCAAACACACCGGTCCACCGTGTCCATTTCATGCTTGGCCTCTCCAAATCGTGAAATGTACATGCATGCAAAAGTTGCAGTAACAGCAGAGAGAGATGTTTTATTTCAAGCCAATGTGAAAATAACAACAGGAAAGCGTTGAAAAAGACATTACTAATACATTACACTACCAGTCAAAAATATGGACACACCGTCTCGTTTAATGGTTTATCTTTATTTGCACTACTATCAAATATATGAAGCAAGATGTATGGAATTATGTAGCAAAGTCTTATATGTCTAATATATTTTAGATTCCTTAAAGTACCCGCCCTTTGCTTTGTTGACAGCGCTGAAAACCCTTGGCCTTCTCTCAATGAGCTTCATGATGTAGATTTTTCTAAGGTTTTATGGACTGATGAAATGAGAGTGAGTCTTGATGGGCCAGATGGATGGGCCCGTGGCTGGATTGGTAAAGGGCAGAGAGCTCCAGTCCGACTCAGACGCCAGCAAGGTGGAGGTGGAGTACTGGTTTGGGCTGGTATCATCAAAGATGAGCTTGTGGGGCCTTTTCGGGTTGAGGATGGAGTCAAGCTCAACTCCCAGTCCTACTGCCAGTTTCTGGAAGACACCTTCTTCAAGCAGTGGTACAGGAAGAAGTCTGCATCCTTCAAGAAAAACATGATTTTCATGCAGGACAATGCTCCATCACATGCGTCCAAGTACTCCACAGCGTGGCTGGCAAGAAAGGGTATAAAAGAAGAAAAACTAATGACATGGCCTCCTTGTTCACCTGATCTGAACCCCATTGAGAACCTGTGGTCCATCATCAAATGTGAGATTTACAAGGAGGGAAAACAGTACACCTCTCTGAACAGTGTCTGGGAGGCTGTGGTTGCAGTTGTCTAAGCATTTCACTGCATATCGTACTGTGTATGACTGTGTACGTGACAAATAAAAATTTGAATTTGAATTTCTGGCTTTCTTAATGGGGTTGGGACCATCAGTTGTGTTGTGCAGAAGCCTGGTTGGCACACAGCTGACAGCTGTATTTAACAGCTGCTAGAATTCATGTTTAGTTGGGTTTTTTTCAACAGCACAGTGACCCCAAACACACTTCCAGGCCGTGTAAGGGCTATTTGACCAAGAAGAAGAGTGATGGAGTGCTGCACCGTATGGCCTGGCCTCCACAGTCACCTGACCTAAACCCAGTCAAGATGGTTTATAATGAGATGGATCGCAGTTTCCTATGATTAAGAACCCTGGGATGTACTTCATACATTTTTTGCTCACTATCCTGCCGGTAATACATCCATGTTCATTTCAACTTTTGCCTCTCCAAAGTGTGAACTGGCATGTCCATTACATGCTTTGCCGTGACACTGGGTTGTATAATACGGTGAAACATTACTGATGAGTGAGTGCAGCATGACTCAACAACTTTTGACACTAAGGAAAGTGTTGACCTGACAACCATTTATAGAGACAACAAAAGCTGTAACTCAGTCCTGGCCAAAAGACTTGAGTTACAACTGCTTTAAAATTACATGTGCCTGTGAGGACTGCTTTTATGTCCATTGAATGTCTGGACTGGTCTTCACAGAGATTGCTGCACAGGCATGAGTTTCTTCTTTTGCTCGCATATTTAACACAAGTTCACACAAGAACCCATTGTCTTTTGCCACCCAGCACTTATTCCAATTGTTGGCATTTGTATAGCATAAAAGAGCCGTAACACAAAGTCCCAGAACAAAAGAAAATCCAAGAAGTAGCTGCTGGCAAGACAGATAGACAGAGAGACGCTTTGCAAAGCAAGACAAACAAATGTTTAACTTTCCTGTTAATATTACTGTTATTTGCTAAAACAAAACTTGGATTGGAAGGAATACAAGTTTATTTGACTCCTGTTCACACTCGAGTGTCAAATTTTAAACCTCGACACCCACTTTGACTTGTACTTGTATTTGCACACCCGTATTGAACTTGCACCCTGAGAAAACAGGGTATCTATTCAGTAGTCGTAGCAAGTGAAACAAAAATCTGAGGAAGACGATGCACATGGATCCTAAAGTATGCAAAAATAAAGAAAAGGATAAGATTACATTGCCCTTCTCTATTCTAAGTTCTTCATATTATAAGGTCAGTGATGACTTTTGTCTTCAAAACTACTCCCCCAATTTAAAGACCCATGTTTAACCCATTGCATCACTGTGCTTTACTCTACCTCCATTCTTTTTTTAAAGCCAGAGCATGTTTCGTAGTGTTTTCATAATGAAAAAGATATTTTTGCTTCCTACTGCAATAGTTGTGTTGGCCTTGGGTGGGCATGACTATGAGTTGAGTGCTCCACTGCTTATTTCACGGTGTGACCTTGAACTCGTCAGTGTTTATAAGTATTTATGAAAGAGACTCTCTCCAGTGTAAACAGTTGGATACAGAGATCTTTTAACAAGGTGTGACTGAACTCTTCTGTGTTCTGCATGAGGTCCTCGTGGCTAAACACAGGCCTGGTTCATGTAAAGAATTTCTGACTATAACTGTCAGTAGCACGCAGACACGAGTCTCCAGGGCCTTTTAAAAAGTTTATTACTGGTGTTATAACTCTCTATATTTCTCCATTACAGTGTGTCATATAACAGTCTTTCCTCAGGCAAGTGGCTGACTTGCTCGTCATTAGAAACCTTTTGAGAGAATTTATGGAATCCAAATACTGCATTTTAAAGCCCATGAATAAAATATTGGCATATTAGCCCTTTAAAACAAAGTGCATCACATTCAATACAAAATAATTAAAGAAATAAATAAACTGCATGATATTTTTTTTCAGGAATAAATTGCAAAAAAAGGAAACATGATACAAATGTTAACTCTAATACGCAAATTAATATTTAATTTTTTTTTTTAAATTTCATCTGAAGGTTCAAAAAAAAATCTGGCAATTATTTTGTGGTTCAGGCTATAAAGACATGGAAAGACAACATCTATCCTAATCTTATATAACATAGCAAGAAGCAATACATAATAAAAAGTTGATAACCTAGTGCTCTATTGAGTCTGAATTTTGTCTTCCTCTATACAGATAATCACATTAAATTCAACATAGTGGAATTTTACCAAAGAAATCAAAAGATCAAAGAGCAAACGTTATCTCTATGAGGAATTGGTGCACATAAGACACGTCCCTTCCTTTTTCCGTGTTTATTCTTTGTTTGCCAGAGAGCAGCAGCAACAGAGTTCAACATCCTCTATGAAGATTATGCAGTGAAACAATAACCCGCCCTTGAATGCTTCTTTCAATCGACTTCTGATGGATGTTTGTATGATTAACTTTTAACTTCTTGTTTTCTTACAAAAGACATGTTTTGTTTTCAATGGACGTTTTCTCCTAGAAACATTGTTTTTACAATCTTCACTGTGGCTGACATGAGACTGACAATTTCAGTCAATCAGTCTATTACTTTGGTCCAGACTAACATTTCCCCCCAAGTGCTGAATATCTTGCCCAGAGGGACAGAACTTTGTGCAGACATTCGTGTTACCAAAAGGATGTTTGCATGCTTATTAGCACTGAGAGTCACTGACAGACTTAAAGATCTGCTAGTGCAGCACTGCAGGCTTTTTCTCCACATCCACAAAAGACCCATGTACGAACAATTTTTGGCTTCTGTCACTCAACTGACAAAATAACTAGAATTGCTTTCAATCTGACTATGAGATACATTTTTCAGATAGATGTACAGCTAAATATATGAATATGAATGAATGAATTTCCTGTCCAGAAAGCTGCCAGTGACATTCTACTTGTTCACAATGAAAGACAAGGTTAGTGCTGGAAAAATAAACAGTGCACATGTGTCACATCTGCTGAGGTTGCTGGGGCACTATGTCAAATCAGTGAGGATGGGGAAACAGGACAGAACCATAAAACATGAGTTTTTAAAATTATTTTTTCCAGATCAGCAGCTTAACTTTAGTCAGACCTGCTTCATTTTGGATCTTGATGAGAAGATTTCCTTGTCAAGTACTGACTTGTACATTTAAGATAGTGAGTCGGAAAGCCAAAAGCATCACAGATGTGTCTTTTCAGCAAATTATCAGTATTTGTATCTAAACTGTAAATGAATTGGTTCATGTGTGCTTCATGTGTGACTGTGTGAGGTCTCTGTAGAGCAAGTTTGCTTTTACACTGCAGTTCAGTTGATGACCAACTGATCTGTTCTTATCTTATCTGATCTTATACTGTAACAAATGTCTATAAAAATTACATTATTTTATTTTATTTTGTTTATTTGTTTATTTTATTTTGTTTATGGTCTTTCTACTGGAACCAGCTAACTTTCAAATGAAGTGCATCAGCCCTTGCTGGCAAATGCATTACTATTCATGCATCCGTTTTTTGCTGTTTATCTGGGATGTGGGAAGGGATGTGCTCAGGGTGGTGTGGCTTACGTCCATACCAAGTGCATAAATAACAAGTCGTCATCCCAAATATGTAGTGCATAGTAGTGAAAAGTATTACTAACACAAATACTGGTTGCAAACATTGGTTTTTATGTTGTGGATGTCTCTATATATTAAATTAATTACAGTGTCAAATGTTTGTTTATATAGTTGGTGGCAGATGTCAGTTTATAGTTGGGGTGAGGTGGGAAATTCCTGCGTTATTCCATAATGACACAGGCTCCTCTGGTGTGTTTAGCTTAAGTGCGACTGCGATGTAAAATTAAAAGAAGCGGCTAAAAGAAAACAAAGACAAATCAAAAGCAGCCGGCGGAGCTCGAGGATGTAATCAGTTTTTGTATTTTGCCTCTGTGATCTTATCTTTTCTTTAATTTAGCTTGTTTGTTGTTTAGAAAAGGCAGAAAAATTAAAGAACAGTTTGATTTTGTGCATTAGTGTGGATTCATGCATATGACTGATAAACTAAGGCCTTATATGAACAAACAAACCCACCAAGATTGGTCTCACATTTTTTCCCTCCTCAAAAAAATCCATCCATCACTAAAACATCCTTCTTGTGAGCAGGCTGGCACATGAGAGAGTAACTTCATCGAGTGAGTCTTGCATTTGTGTTTGTTTTAAGATTTTCATCTGTCAGCTGCAGAATCCTGCCATAGCCCATTGAGATCATCCTCATTTCCACCCCTAGGGAAACATGAACTTTGACAAAGGCTTACATTCAAATAGAGGCATGAAGAGTGTCACTGTAATGAGAGAGTCATTTGGCGTGTCTATACATGCTCTCTAAGTAAAAAGAAAAATGGAATGTATGCCATTTCTTGTCTATATGTATCCACGTGAGGTACTTTAAGGGCCATTAAGTCATTTTCCAGTCGTGCTTCACCTTCACCATGGCTTCTACTTCATAAAACAGTCCAGCAATGGACAATTTCATAACTATTATTTGTTAGGTATATGCAAATAAATTTGTGCATCTTCAGCTCAAATCAGAATTTTTACCAACTAGTAAATATCAGGAGAAACAGTTTTTATAATTTATCTACGATGTTGTTTTTTAAACCTTTCTTCTCATGTTTCTCTTACAGCAGCTACAGTTTCCACATGGTCACAATCCTCTCTGATACTGTGATGCCAACATCTGCTTACTCAGACTCAAGCTGTCATTTAAGATGCATGGCACTTCTGGCAGAGTTTGCCGTTGCTTTTGTTTAAATTACCCTCTTAGTCATTCTGAATTTGTTATTTCTTTTGAATCATTTGACAGCTGATGAAGCCAAATCTACAAATAGATTATGTTCTAGTTTAAAGGATGTGCTTGCTTTCCGTGAATAGCTGAGGAAAGAATCAAGAGGAACCACCTGGAAAAATAAGGAACACAGACTCTAAAAGCTGATGGGAGCAGTTTCCTGTAATGTCTGTTCATTACTGTAGGGGGTAAGTTAAATACCAGCACTTTTCTTTTCTTTAATAAACACCAAAAACGTTTCACTCTGTCATTGTCATGGCTAAAATAAATGTGTCACATGTATAAATTTAAGTTCTTTCTTTTGCAACCCCAATAAAAAAATGCTATAGGGGAGGTTTTGAATCACTGACCTCCATAAAGAAAGAAGGAATTCATTTTTGGAAGATTTTGTTTTTTCAGCCTTTAACAGATGACTTACAAGCAAGTTCTTCATTTTAGTAAGCTGTGCTGAAACTGATTTTCTATGGGGACTTGAAAAAGCCTCTAAGTCTCTAGAATAAAAAGGCATGGGGGAAAGAATGATATCAAATTTCACATGTGTACCAGTTGTCTTTGTAAGTGCCCTGTCAAACTTTGCACACTATGGGTGATGAGCCTTTGGCCTTAGTTGTGTTTATAATTGTGTGTTATGCAAGTGGAAAAGTCACATCAGACATATTCCCATTAATGCTTGACAGCTAACTCAAGTGCTGATGTTCAGGCAGATAAAAAAAACAAAAAAACATCTCCCAGCGAGCCAGTGAAAGGAAATATTGTTCAGTACCAACAGAATAAAAGTGCTTTTGAGTTACTGGACATACCAACCTGCCTTCTGGACATCTATTGCATTTTATTTGAAGATATTTAAAAAAAAAAAAAAAAGGTTTTCCAACAGTCCGACTTCAACAGACCAAACAGTCACCTAAGGGCTTAATTTTTCCATGTGGATACTGATAAGTTTGAATCAGGGCACAGGGCTGTGCTACAACATACCCTGGCCATCTTTCCATTATCTGCATTCACTCACTCTAATATTGGATTAGGGTAAATGGTCATGCACAGAGCAGTAAAATAAACATTCTAATCATTTTTAAGGTGACAGCTGCACATTCGAGCTCTGACACTTTAAAGTGGATCCATTAAAACATACTATTACACAGCCTAATAAAGGAGAAGTGGAAAACGTGCTGCCCTTCGACTTGATTTCAGATGGAAGTAGAAGAAAATTGCTTGGATTTATGGTTTTATCATTTGAGATTTTTATTGAGACGATTGTCATGAACTGTAGAACAATCTGCCTCATTCATAGCGCACAACACAATGTGACACTCTTTCCAGTCTCAGTTTATTTGTTTCTTACATGTTAATTTGTCATATTATAGTAATATGTGAACATCTTTCCCAGTAACATGTTTCGCCTATGATATTTAACACTGATTTATTTGTTGTGGTTTTCTTCTTTCATTATCTGTTTGAAGTACAAAATGCAATGTTTATAATTAGGGATTGGTATCGTTGAGGTTTTATCCGATACCAGTACCAAACCGGTACTTTTGAAACGGTGAAACACAAACTTTGTCCAAAAACCTCTCATGTTTAGCTGTTTTCCACTTTTTCTTTGGTCATTTTAGCCTTTTTGGCCAGGGTGAAGGAAGTATCTGCCATCAAACAAGAAGACAGCCGCATGTAACTACGACGGTGTTTGCTAGTTTACCTTACATGCATTAAGGTAATAACATGGTTAGCCTACTCAACGTAAATTACACACGAACAACATTAAGCTACTCACACAGAAAGAACGGCTGCTGCTGCATCATCATCCATCATCATTTCTGCTACACTGGCAGGGCTAGGGGCCAGGACTCTCCTCTTTGGGTTTTTGGGGGATGTTGCTAACTCCGGGTCAGATAACAGGCAACCCACCCGCAGTAGATGTGCTCGGTGTGAGGTCTCCCAGCAAGCTATCAAATACGGTGCATTTCTCAGCTTTTAACAAAATGCTATACGTCAACAGGTGTTTCATCAGATTCAAGGAGTTACCTCCTTTGCACAGTATCACCTTAAAGCACTTGTTGCAGGCTGCTGAGTTTGATTCTTTTGCATCTTTTGCTGTGAAGTATAGCCAGACTTTGACCGCTTCGCCTTGGGCATTTTTAATCTGTAGCTCTGCTCTAAAAGAATTTACGTACCTGGACCCGCCTACTACGCTCGCAAAGGTAAAATGATTGGCTGGAATCCAAAGTGTATGACATCTCAGGAAAAAAAAAAGCACTGAAATGTGCGCTGCTTTTCGGTCTGGTTACTACCGTTTATGTTAGAATGGGTACCGGTATCCGGTGCCATTACCCATCCCTATTTATAATGCACCTGGATAAGCCAAAATCTTGCTTTGCAGTATAGGCCTCAGGCTGTAAAGTTTTATTATTACTAACAACGAGACTTTCACATGCCCTGCGCTGGCGGACTCCGGGGCGGAGCAAAACTTAATGGATGAGAAACTGGCAAGGAAATTAGAGTTATCACTTACTCCGTTCGAACCACCCATCCCCACGTCGACGTTGAATAATCAGGTGTTTGCTTTTATCACTCACCAGACCGCGCCAGTAAAATTAGTCACATCAGGAAACCACAATGAGCTACTTTCCTTTTTCACTTTCCCTTCCCCTGACACCCCACTTATATTAGGTTACCCCTGGCTACAGAGACATAATCCTCACATTGATTGGGCAGGGAAAAAAAATCACCAGCTGGAGTCTGTTTTGCTTGGTGAACTGCTTGAGATCAGCCGTTCCCCCCGCCTCTGCAGAGCGGATTCCAGCCCTGTCACAAGCACCAGACCTTTCCTCCATCCCCCCAGAATACCATGATTTACAACAAGTGTTCAATAAAGATAAGGCGCTCTCTCTCTCCCACCTCACCGACCATATGACTGCGCCATTGACTTACTCCCGGGAGCTCCGCTGCCCTCCAGCAGACTGTACAACCTTTCTCGTCCCGAGAGAGAATCGATGGAGAACTACATCCAAGAGTTGCTGGCAGCAGGAAAAATCAGACCGCCTTCCTCCCCCGTCGCCTCTCCCATTAATCAACTCTGTTTTCGAATCTCTCCAGGAAGCCACAGTTCTCACTAAGCTGGACCTGCTCGGATACGAGAGGGTGATGAATGGAAGACTGCCTTCAATACTCCATTAGGGCATTTTGAATATTTGGTGATGCCGTTCAGCTTAACTAACGCCCCAGCGGTTTTTCAGGCCCTAGTCAATGACGTGTTACAGGATTTTTTGAACATGTTCGTTTTTGTGTACTTGGATGATATTCTGGTTTTCTTCAGGACTCTCGAAGAGCATCACGTCCATGTGAGGAATGTGTAACAGCGGCTGCTGGAGAACAGACTGTACATCAAGGCAGAGAAATGTGAGTTCCACACCTCATCTATTTCCTTCTTGGGCTACATTTTGGCAGGAGGACAGGTGAAGACCGACCCTGTGAAGGTCAAGGCGGTGCTGGAATGGCCGGTCCCGGAGTCACGGAAGAAGCTCCAACGCTTCCTCGGGTTCGCGAATTTTTATCGCCGCTTCATTCGGAACTACAGCCAAGTGGCCGCGCCTCTCACCCAGCTCACCTCGTCTAAGGTACCTTTCTTCTGGCCCCCAGAAGCTCATGCAGCCTTCGTAAAATTAAAGCAATTATTCACTTCTGCACCCATTCTAACCCATCCTGACACCTCAGCTTGAGGCACAGAAAAGAAGATCAGACACCAGCGAGGGAGGATAAGAAGGACAGACGCAACAACATTGTCATCTCCTATGTAGCCGGTGCATCAGAAAAACTCAGGAGAGTTTTCTCCAAGCATGACATCCCGGTGCATTTCAGACCCAGCAACACGCTCAGACAAAAACTGGTTCACCCGAAAGACAAAACGCCAAAACACAAACTTAACAATGTGGTGTATGCTGTACAGTGCAGCGAGGAATGCCCAGACCTCTACATTGGAGAGACCAAACAGCCACTTCACAAACGCATGGCACAACACAGAAGAGCCACCTCCACAGGACAAGACTCAGCAGTCCATCTGCATCTTAAGGATAAAGGACACTCTTTCGAGGATGCCAATGTTCACATTTTGGACAGAGAAGAAAGATGGTTTGAAAGAGGAGTGAAAGAAGCCAACTATGTCCACTGTGAGTGACCATCTTTGAACAGAGGTGGTGGTTTATGACACCAACTGTCTGCCACCTATAATCCAGTTCTGAGTTCCCTCCCCAGATGCCTTAACGCCCACTCACATCCTGGGCCATCTGACCTCAGGAATCGCATGATAAGGTGGGGCCAGGTTTCACAATGAGCTCACCCGAAACTCTGGCTGATTGGGACCCACACCCAGTTTCACACCTTGGCTCAGGCGATTAGAGGATCATCAAGGGGTCCTTTTGTCCCTCTGTGGGGGAAACTCCCACTAGGTTTAAATCTGGGACTCCCCACCATTTGACCTTAGAACTGAAGAAGCTTCTCGGATGATAGGTGAAACGTCTTCAAGCAACTTAAAGAAGTCCAGACGCTTTTCTTTGCAAGCTCCTTTGACAAACTCTATTTTCATTACTGAAAATAACTGTGTTTTCATGAGAAATTTTCTGTTATTTTACGGTAGTATTTTGGCGCACCAGCTGCCGGAATAGTACTATTTTTTAAGATTTGTTTTTTTTCCTATTTATAGATAATTTCATTGTTTAATCACATTAACATGTTCCTAATTTAATGTTTAAAATTCACTTGAAAAGGCAAGATCCCATATAAAATTAGCACAACAAACTGTATTTTCATTACTGGAAATAACCGTATTTTTATGAGGAAGTTATTTTCTGTTATTTTACGGTAGTATTTTGGCGCCCCAGCTGCCGTAATATTACCTTTTTTTAAAGATTTTTTTTAAACAGTGTGGGACACCTTTGAACTGGGAACTTGGAACTAATAACAGCATCTGACTGGAGGAGCGCAGAGTTCGAGTGGGTAAGTGCAGGCTAAGAAGATCTGAAATGTAACCTGGAGTCAAACCATGGAGAGCTTTAAAAACAAATAATAAAACCTTAAAATCAATTTAACTGGCAGCCAATGTAGAGATGCGAGTATCGGAGTAATACTCTCTCTCTTTCTGGTACCCGTCAGGAGCCTTGCGGCTGCATTTTGAACAAGTTGCAGGCGGGACAGGCTTGAGTGACAGATGCCTAAGTAGAGAGAGTTACAAGAGTCAAGACGTGATAATATGAAAGCATGGATAACAGTTCCAGGTCTTTAGATGACAGGATAGTTAAGAAATGTTCCTGAGTTGGAAAAAACTGCGCGAACAACCAAATTTATTTGCTTGTCCAGCTTGAGGGTAGAATCAAAAATGAAACCAAGATTTTTTACATGGTGATGTACATTAGCTGATAATGGGCCTAAATTGTTTCTTATAAGACTAATAGAGTCCTGCTTGCCGAAAAATATAATGTCAGTTTTGTCGTGATTTAGTTTGAGAAAGTTCAGAGACATCCAGCAATGTATGTCGCTAAGACTCTCTGAGACTTTCTGAGACTTTCTGCAGTGTACTATTGGCAACTGTGTATCATCTGCATAAGAGTGATAGGAGATCTGGTGTTTCTGAAAAATGGAGCCTAATGGGAGCATGTATAAGGAGAATAAGACAGGGCCCAGAATAAAGCCCTGAGGTATTCCACAAGTGAGTGTAGCTGGGGAAGAGTATCTGTTACCCAGCATCACAGAATATGTTCTGTTCTCCAGGTAAGAGGCAAACCATTTTAGAGCAGAGCCTTGAACACATGTCTTTAGACGGTTTAATAGGACTGTGTGGTCGACAGTGTCAAATGCTGCACTCAGGTCTAAAATAATTAAAACTGTACTTTTTCCATAGTCAGCAGCTAGAAGCACATCATTGAACGCCTTCAGTAGAGCAGACTCTGTGCTGTGGCAGGCTCTGAAACCAGAAGGATATTTATCCAGAATATTATGTATATCTAAGAATGAGGATAATTGGTGGAGGACAACTTTCTTGAGAACCTTACACAAAAATGGCAGCTTTTTTTTTTAGAAGCGGCTGGACAACAGCTTGTTTAAACAAACGAGGAACAGTTCTATTTGAGATATTGCCATTTACAATAGCAAGGATGGTTTTTTTTTGTTGTTTTTTTCCCCCTGTCCCGTTTGGCTCTTTTGCCATCAGAATTATTGTCTAAAGGCAAAGAAAGATAGCAAGGATGTTAGGGCCGACTGTCTTCAGCACATCTCTGAGAAATGGTGTAGGTAACACATCCAAGGGGCATGTAGTTGGTTTCATGTGCATTATTGTATCAGTAAGATGGGATGATGAAACTGGTTTAAATTCGGAGAAAAAGAATCAACATGTAGGTGGTTCAGAAGGGTCTTGGGATGGGAGCAGCTGCTCTGATATTATCAATTTTTTCAGTAAAAAATTGCCGTGTGTGAGGCAGCCTCAGATATGGCTGAAGTGGTGGGATGCAGGACAGAGTTGACTGTGTTGAATAGAACTTTAGGAATACCAGAATTCTTAGTAATGATCTTGGATAAATAATTTGCTCTGATGGTGCGCTGATAGTTATTTAGACAATCTCTAAACACTTGGTAAGAAACGTGGAGCTTATCTTTCTTTGATTTTTGTTCTGCTTTCCTGCATTCCTGCCTGACGGCACAAGTGACCTTATTTATTATTATTTATTATTATTGTGGACTTCAGGAAGCACACAGCCCCACTCCCCCCCATCATCCTGACTGACACCCCCATCACCTCTGTGGACTCATTCCGCTTCCTGGGTACCACCATCACCCAGGACCTGAAGTGGGAGCCCACCATCACCTCCGTCATCAAGAAAGCCCAGCAGAGGATGTACTTCCTGAGGCAGCTGAAGAAATTCAACCTGCCAACACGGACGATGATGCAGTTCTACACTGTAATCATTGAGTCCATCCTCACCTCCTCCATCACCGTGTGGTACGCTGGAGCCACTATCAGGGACAAACAGAGACTGCAGCGTGTTGTGCGCTCTGCTGAGAAGGTGATTGGCTGCAGACTCCCATCTCTGCAGGACCTGTACACCTCCAGGACACTGGGGCGTGCAGCTCGGATCTCAGCTGACTCTTCTCACCCTGGACACAGTCTGTTTGACCTGCTCCCCTCAGGCAGGAGGCTCCGGTCCATTCGCACCAGAACCTCTCGCCATAAGAACAGTTTCTTCCCCTCTGCTGTTGGACACATGAACAATAACCATATGACTGTCCCCGCCACTAACACATGACCCTACGCTGTGTTCACTGTATCATTCCATGTTTGGCACTGATCACCACCTGCACTCATGTATATATCTTTCAACGTAGCACTCTTAATTCTTACTCTCATGTATATATCTCATGTATATCTCATGCACATATCTTTCCACGTAGCACTTTTAATTCTTATCCCTACTTTTTTTTTCCATGTCTATTTAAGTGTTATTTATGACACCATGTTTGCACTGAAGCACCGCAGCAATTTCCTAATGTTGTAAACCTGCTCAACATTTGGCAATAAACCCCATTCTGATTCTGATTCTGATTCTGATTTAGCTATGGCTGAGTTTTAAATTTTTGCCATCTACATTTTAGAGGAGCAATTGAGTCCATTATGTTGGTACAAGCACAATTAAAATATGCAAGTAGCTCATCAGGATTATTGCAATAAGGAGAACGTTCATCAAAGGTGGCTAAAGGAGATGAAGCGAAGGCAGCTGAGAATTGGGGAGCAGTTTCAGGTGTTATAGGACGTATAAGAGAGGGGGCCTGGGTGTGTTTGAAGGATGAGTGAGCAGTGGGAATATTAAACAAAAAGGAAATTATGATCAGATGGACACACATCAATCACCTCAACGCCGATCACTGAGAGCCCAGATGACAAGATGAGCTCAAGAGTGTGGCCCTGCTTATGTGTAGGGCCGTTGACAGACTGGGTCAGGATAAATGAGTCCAAGAGTTGTGAAAATTCCCTAACCAAAGGTTTGGAGGGGCAACACATATGGATATTGAAGTCACCAAGGATTAGCATTCTGGGTAGCATTCTGCATTTAAAGTGATCTCTGAAAACTGTTGCCAAGCCGCCTCCACAATGTGTTAAGGAAGTTACAGTTTTCAGGACTCAATTCCACAAAAGCAGCTAGATCATCAGTGGGTAGCCAAGGTTCTGTAATAAAAAGGTCCAAGCCATGAGAGACAAACAGGTCACGGTATATGAAAATTTGTTCACCATGGACCTTGCATTGATTAATGCCAATTTAAGTGGTGAGGAATGTGTGACAGCACCAGATGGTACAAATTCCAGATGCTGAAAATTGGTGGTGTTGGCACCTCTGTTTTTCCCGTCCAGTCTAGTTGAGAGACTACAGGAAGCTGTCGAGATAGATGGTATTTGGTGAGAAAGTCCATTTCCCACAGGAAGATTATATACATGCAGATTATGACGGCAGCCCCGGTGAATGTGGCACGGACGGCGAGCTATCCCCAAAGCAACACAGCGCACATAAGTTTGGGGAAGTAGCCGAGTCCTTGTGTTAAGATGTAGCAGTTCCAATTTTGAGTAGTGCATTCTGTCATTTGCATAAAGGGCCGAGCCTTTGATACGGCCATAAAAACACTGCATAGTCCAATAATAAAGCTGAGCAACGGTAGGCATATCAAGCATATAGTTAAAAGGGGAATCATAGTTTCTCCATTTGTTCACACAGCCAGGTTAAAACCACGTTAGCCAGCATGCCACAGCCACGAATTACAGCCCAGTGCCACAAAAGGAGCTGTGATTACCTACCTGGCACTGTGCACACCATTGGCAGCTTGAGAAGGCAGATACTTGATGTGGTGACAGGCCAAACAGTAGTACATGCAGGGGGCAGCGAGGGCTACGTTAGGCTGGTGAGTCAGGTCCCCAGGAGAGTCTATCACAGAAAAACGATAAAATCCAGGCTTTCCAGGGTCAAATAAAAAGCCGTGCTCAAAGGCTAAAACAGTTAAATTAAATACTTTAGTGAAAAATTAAAACGGAGCTACACACAGAGAACACACACATGAAGAGCAGCGGCAGAAAGACCCACCAGCGTACGCTCACCCGGAAACAACGGGGTCATTGGTGGTAGAAGACTGCCAAATCAATAAAGTTCTGTTGGAGCAGCCTTTCAACGCCTCTCTCTGTCTCTTGCTAGCAAAGTTGACCCAGATAGTGAAGCTAGTTTTCGGCTATGAGCCCGACACAAAACCCGACGTATTAGCCAGAGATCCCTTTACTATGATTTGGAGCCGTGGACCTCTCTGAGGTATCAAGAGAGTAAAAACTTTTTTTTTTTTTTTACTAGCAGTCATAATCTACCCATGTGGAAAAGAAATACTAAAAACTTATAAAAGACTTGCATAAGATGTGGCCTGCTTCATATAGTGAATCATATAAGGCTTATATGATTTACTCATGAAAGTGGCCACTTTCTCATTACTTTCATATATTGTTTTAGTAAGTATCCAAAACATACAAGTTTCATTTATATAATTTTTCAAGGGATCTTATATCTGTTTTCAGTCTTGTATCCTTTTCATATGAGTTTCACGCAAGACAGATACAAACTTTATAAGATTTATATATATATTTTCCATATGGGTAATGTGTACACTTACAGCTGCATTTTTATTTTGTTAAGTACAAACAAAGTTATAGCAGAAGTGCTGTCACATGTCTGGCCAAAAGAGAGTACCAATTTGTTTATTTGGTACTTCAATGAAAAGCTTAATTTAAGAGTGAGAAAAAAATTCACGTTCACGTTTGCAGTTTTGTCTAGTTATACAATATTTGAAATTAAAAACACAAACAAACAAATAAAACAATACATTTTTGTGGGTGTTTTCTTGTTTGTTTGGTTTTTTTCTTTTATACTATTTGAACACTAAAGTGGCCCTACAGTGAGATGACAGTGCCAGCAGTGGCCCACAGCTCAATTAAATTTGAGACCGCTGCTTGCGTCTTGTTAATGTTGGTGAAGTCAGTTACACAGTGGACCCTGGGCCAGCAGTGCATGGGCAGGAATGCATTTCTTACTTGGAAATTTGAAGACCACTTTACATTTAAAGAACAAATGGATGGGCAAACTCTGCCAGTAAACAAGCTTCTCTCAGCTGGAAGTTCTTTTTAAAAAACTAATGTTAGCCTACTGCAGCTACCTTGTTTTAGTTGTGGTAGCTACCTGGGTTATGTGCCACTTCAGTATCTTCGATGTACTTTTGCTGTGTGATTTATTACTATTACTGAAGGCTGCATTACAACCTGCTAGCTGCAAATAATCATGTGCAGTTCTGAACACAGACAAAAAGAAAACATATCACTGATACAGAAATAGTTTCCTATACGAGATCTCTGCAAAAAGTGCAGCATTACCTAATGTCCACCCTACTGTTACTCATTTTATATTAAGATTTAAAAAAAAATCTAGTTGGTATTGGTATGGCGAGTAGCCTTCAGTAACATTCATGTAGTTGTAAAAAACATGATAATATATTAAGTAATCCAAAGTATTCAGAATACGTTTCTCTCATTGAGTAACGTAACGCAATACGTTACAAAATACATTTTGGGGCATGTATTCTCTAATCTGTAATGGAACACATTTTAAAAGTAACCTTCCCAACACTGGGCGTGTTTATATTGGAAAGTAGATATGCACCTGAAGGGTGGACTCTCACCGGCTGACTGTAAGCTGACAGTTGGCTGACCTCTGGCTGAAAGTAGCAATTTTGAGTGGCTGTATCTATACACACATTGATAACCTATCATGGGTGATGTCCATTTTCTATACTGACACTACACTGTTATACTGTCTTTATACTAGAGTATGACATTGGAATTCAGTGAATGAATCCAAGCATCATCTTAAATCAAATGAATCTCTTCTACACTTGATGTAACCTAACTCTGTCCATGGGCACCACAGACACTGTGCAACAGTCCAACACAGAGATTTACTGTGAATTCAACACATGAATGCAAACTAACCTTTTTATCCTGCACAAAACTACCCAGTATTTGCGACATTTAAATAACACAAAGTTAGCAAAATAGTAAGTTAGTAAAATGAAAGTACATAGTTTATCAAGACATATCATTTGCAAATACAATATGTGATTAAACATTTGTGATGACACTACACGCAAGCTTTTAATTTGAAGTTTATCACTGAGCAGTCCTCTCCTCTTCCTCTCCTGTCCTGTCTGTCTACATCTTTCAGCATCTCTGAGTGAAGTTAATCTTGCACTCTTTTGTCAAAGGAGCTTGCAAAGAAAAGCATCTTTACTTCTTTAAGTTGCTTGAAGATGTTTCACCTCTCATCCGAGAAGCTTCTTCAGTTCTAAGGTCAAATGGTGGGGAGTCCCAGATGGGACTGTCTGGGACTGGAGGTGGCAGTCTGGGACTCTCCACCATTTGACCTTAGAACTGAAGAAGCTTCTCGGATGAGAGGTGAAACGTCTTCAAGCAACTTAAAGAAGTCCAGACGCTTTTCTTTGCAAGCTCCTTTGACTACGATGTCCTGGATGACTGAGAACCTTCACAGACACTTGCACTCTTTTCTCTCCCTGTGAAATACAGCAGCTGGATGTTTAGCTATCACCACCAGTGCTGGTCAAGTTACTTGAAAATAGTTAATGATGACTTCCCGAAGAAAGTAATCCCATGACTTTACCGATTACACATTTTCAAAAATAATTAGTTACTTTATTACTTAGTTACTTTTGAAAAACATGATACATAACCTGAATATGTAATAAAGTAATAGACCTTTCAGCCCAATTATATTTTTTCTGCATAATCCATCATATAAAATGGAATCAAATGAAAAAGTCTCTTTTTAAGAATTGTTTTCTTTTTTAATCTTTTAACTTTATGCACATTGCGTCAAGCAACAATTAATTTATATTGTTGCGAAATCAATCAATGTAGAGCAGTGTCACAAACCACGGAGGCCCCAGAAAAGTGCAATCAAACGTCGAGTTTATTAACAGCCCGGAGAAAACATCAACATATGTCTTCTGACCAAAATACATGTTGTGGACACTTATAAAGCAGTGGGGTACACGCCCCCCCATGGCGTCAATGACAGATTAAAATAGGTTCCAGACCTTAGTCACAGTTAATTGTACATCTTGTACATCTTTAATAGCTATAAACAGACATAGAACTTCTCATTTTGATAACACCTTCCATACAAGGTAATAATCTTAAGCCCTCAGGGTCTCTGAGGCTAATTCTTGACTCTGCTCATCTGTTACCAAGTAGAATAAAATGCAACAAGTTTGCAACAAGAAGCTGGAAACATTTGGGCCTCTGCTCAGGCCTATTCCAAGATTATATGTATTATATGTACTGTAAGCATGCATTGCAGTTATCCTTCTATGTTCTAGTTTCCCTCAGCATGTATCACCTGGACAGTCACGCCAGTGAAGCTTAAAACCCTTAATGAGCTGAACATCAACTCAAAATAGGCACAGATATGCAATGTATATAAAATACTTCTAACCGTACTTTTAGTAAAAGTTAACATAATGGAAGGATCCTCAAATGAACATCTTCAATAAACAACTGTAATGCAGTATCAAGACTGTGAGAAATATTATTAGGTGAACTAATGCTTTAAAGAATGTTATTAATGCAGTTATAATGATGCAGATTATATGGCAGCAATAAAAGAATTTCTGTATCTCCACAATATGCAACAGTCTTTGACTTGAAGAAATTTGTTTAACATTTAAACCTATTTTCTGTATATTCCAGCATACAAAAAAGTATAAGTTTGTGTGTTTACACTCGCTCTTTCAGATAGATGCTGTCACGATCGGGCGAATTACACACAGTAGTTCGGCGTGCCCGTGTGGCGTGCTGGCTAGACCCAAACGTGGCGAAGGCTAGCGGTTGGTGGGAACAGACACGCAGTTATTCTAGTAACTATCAGTGCACGAAGCGTGGCTTCAGAACTGGCGTTACAGACGGAGAGCGAGCGGAGCCGGGATGAGAAAAAGGATCGAAGGGAAAAACACTCACGGT
>NW_024582470.1:623498-638491 GCF_018398535.1 Haplochromis burtoni
AAAAAAATTACACATAACATATAATGTAATTGCAAGGAGGTATTTCTGTAGTCTATTGATACTAGGTAGTGGAAAAGGGGTGGGATTAAATAAGCTTATGCTTCTTCCTGCTCCTTTTTGAACATGGACGTTATTTGGAGTTGTGGTTGCTCCTTTTGTTTGCTTTGTTCATTTGTCTCTTTTAATTCTATTTTTTTTTTTATACTTTTTCAACATGTTCAAAATAAAGATTCAATCAATCAATCAATCAAGATCAGGATGTCATCCAGATAGAGATAAGCAAACACCCACCGGCCTAGCATATCCCGCAAGACATCGTTGATCAGATGTTGGAAGACAGCAGGGCTGTTGCAGAGGCCGAAGGGCATCACCAGGTACTCCCAGTGCCCGTTAGGGGTGATGAAGGCTGTCTTCCATTCATCCCCTTCCCTAATTCGCACCAAATTGTAGGCGCTGCGTAGGTCCAGTTTGGTGAAGATGCAGGCCTGGGAGAGGGAATCGAGTGCGGTGGATAGCAGAGGAAGAGGATGGCGGTTCTTGACGGTGACTTTATTCAAGCCCCGATAATCTATACAGGGGCGGAGCCCGCCATCTTTCTTCTTGACAAAGAAGAATCCCGCAGCTGCAGGGGAGGTAGAAGGGTGAATAAAGCCCTGTTGGAGAGCCTCAGCAACGTACTCCTCCATGGCTTTGTTCTCTGCGGGTGACAGAGAGAACAGGCGACCACGAGGAGGGACCGCTCCCGGGAGGAGCTCAATGGCCATGTCGTAGGAGCGATGAGGAGGTAGAGTAGAGGCTCGCCTCTTACGGAAGACCTCAGATAGGTCGTGGTAAGCCGGAGGGATCTTATCCAGATCAATGGGCTCCGGGGGTGAGGCCTCTTCTGACTTTGAGTTCTTTTTGGTCCGAGAGAGAAGGCAGCGGCGTGGACACTGGGGACCCCAATCCAGGATCTGGCAGGAAGACCAGGAGATGTGGGGGTCATGTTGACGGAACCAGGGGAATCCAAGGATGAGAGAAGAGGAAGTGGCCGAGACTACTAGAAACCGGATCTCCTCCTGATGATCCCCAATAGATATGTGAACCGGCTGGGTCTGGAACTGGATCGGGTAGGGTTGGAGGGGTCGCCCATCTACTGAGGTCACCGGGAGAAATCGATCGACGGAAGTTAACGGAATGCGAAGTCGAGAGGCTAGTTTTTGGTCGATGAAGTTCTCGGCGGCTCCGGTGTCCAGGAGGGCTTCAGATGAGAACTGTTGGTGTTTCAGGTGAAATATTACTGGTAACAGAAAACGAGAGGGGTCAGAGGAGTGGGAAGGGCCAGGTGGGACTCCCCCGCAGTCTACCTGGCGTCGTCGTTTCCCGGACGTAGCGGGCACTGGGGACGACGGTGTCGAGCTGATCTACAGTAGGCGCAGAGACCCTCACGCCAGCGTCTCTCTCTCTCTCCTCTTTGGAGAGTCTACCCAGCTGCATGGGCTCCTCGCTGGATGTACTGCTTGGGCTAGCAGTGGCTCCGTCAGAGGGGGGAGGAGGCTGCGAAGACGTGGCCCTCTGAGGCTGGAAGGGTTTGAAGGCCCGACGGGTGTGGCGAGGCCGCAACATCACTCGTTGGTCGATCTTCAGGGTGAGGTCCACGGCCTCATCCAGAGTTTTTGGGGCCTCACGGCCGGTCATCTCATCTCGGATGTAATCAGCCAGTCCCTCCAGAAAATAGAGTGCAGAGAAGCATCTCCCCACTTTAGCTTAGCGGCCAGGGTACGGAATTGGGAGGCAAAGTGACAGACGGGTCGACTGCCCTGGCGTAAATGAAGCAGCTGTGACTCCACTTCCACTTCGCTGCTCGGGGGAACAAACGTCTTTTTTAATTCCTCCACAAACAGGGCATAGTCATTGCAAGCTGCAGATTTATTGTTGTAGAGAGCCGCGGCCCATTCCTGAGCCTGGCCAGACAAGAGAGAGGTTAACAGTGCAACTTTTGCACGGGCCGTGGCGTATTTAGTGGGCTGACATTCAAACAGCATGTCTAAAGTGGCGAGCAAACCATCAGGCCGGCCATCAACTCCGTTCCACTTATCTGGTAGTCCGATCCGGGGCTCCGCGCTCACCGGCGCTGGCTGACGTTGCAGCGAGGTGACGGAAGTGGAAAGTTGGAGGACAGTTTTGGTGAGGGACTCCATTTTTGTGCTCATCTGATCTACCACACTGCGAAGATATAGTACTTCGGCTTTCAGCCGTTCGAATTCCGCTGGGTCTATATGCGGCTCACACATCCTGTCACGATCGGGCGAATTACACACAGTAGTTCGGCGTGCCCGTGTGGCGTGCTGGCTAGACCCAAACGTGGCGAAGGCTAGTGGTTGGTGGGAACAGACACGCAGTTATTCTAGTAACTATCAGTGCACGAAGCGTGGCTTCAGAACTGGCGTTACAGACGGAGAGCGAGCGGAGCCGGGATGAGAAAAAGGATCGAAGGGAAAAACACTCACGGTTGCTGAATCAGGCAGAGACTGACGTCGGCAAAGTTTCGGAGCTCCTGACATGAAGAGAATGATGTCTGAGCGGCGAACAGGTGGGTGGCGTCTCTTTTAAACCCGGCCCCGTGATCAGCTGATCACCGGCTGACAGGTGCAAGTAAAACACAGAATTTTTTTTTTTTTTAAATTCCAAGATTTAGCAGCATTTAGTCCTGTCGCTCTTAAATCTGTTTTCACCTTTAAAGCAGGAGTGGGGCAGGTGGAGGTTCGCCTGGTTTTGCAGCGGTCATGTCAGTGGGGGGGATCCAGGAGTTTCTCTGCGAATTTCAAATTCCCGTGGCAGCGTGCTAGGTGCTTGCTCAGATTTGAAGTTTAATTTTCCGCTGTAGAAATAAGTTTTCTTCCCACGCAGAGTGTACAGCAGATGCTAATATTTTTGTCACTTTTTACGGAATCAAACTCAAAGTAATGTAAGTACTTCCAAGCTTTAAATGCTGCATGGTCGTACTCTCTCCCTCATTTCATATTATCCATTGTTGATCTGCACACGTCTGTTGCTGCCAAGGATGTCCTACGCTTGTATGTCATTGCCATGAAACAATCTCACAAACAAAATAAGGGTTTAGTAACGCAGTAACACAGTGTGCTTACGGTAAAGTAACAGTAATCTAATTACTTTTTTGCAATAGCAATTGGATTACCCCTCTCTGATCACCAAAATGTACGACAAACTGCCAAAACTGCGTGTTTGCTGATGTTTATTGAACTGAAAGAAATGCTGAATTTGAAATTAGCTTCCACTTAAAAAAACGCCACTCCCTTCCTGCCACCTCCTCTTCAGTAGCACAAGCTAGATCCTGCACCTAGTAAACTGTGTTTGACACAGAAATCCAAAAACAGAGCAACTCAGGCAGATAACAGGGGAAAAGAGAAAGAAAGAAAATGAGAACAATAACTAGAATAAGGAAAACACAAGAAATACAACTTAAAAAGGAATTTTGCAACACTTGTAGATAATAAATAACCTGGAAGTTATTTATTCAAACCCCGTATTTATTGATAAGACCACAGGATATCACATATTACAACTGAGAAATATAATGGGGATTTTCTTTAAAAATATCAGAACAGGAAAATGTTTACTGTTACTACACAGTGCAACTAGTGTGGCTAACATTATCATTAGCTTTTTATTATGTGACCTCTGGTCAGAGCTATGTTGACACTATAATGATGAAAGAGATCAGAACTATCTAAAATCTTATAACTCTTTTATATAAATGACCATTGCTGTTGGCATAGAAAACAAGTATGAAATGGTTGACCAGATACTGCCTTTAACATGCTAAATTAAAGATAACACTTGTGCTGAAATTGAGAAAAAACAACCAAATGCCGTATTTTTTATCTCACACACTCATTAATGTACAAGTCAGTGAATCCGCGGTCAATGTACAATTCCTGTGGTCTACTCTCTGAACTCTTCTGAAAAGGGGAAAGTGGGCAGGAGGTCAATAATATTTACACCTACCAACACTGAAGGCGCCTGTTTACACATGAACCAAAATCAAGGGTTATAAAACATGTATGTTACATTGAGCTGAAAGATACATTTTATTATTAACTTAACTGATCTCTGTAAAATAACTATAATAACTAATTGGATGATTGAACAAAAAAAAAAGAAAAAACCCAAAAGGAAGTCAATTAGGGAGAAGATGATTACAAAATAAAACAGGAAAAGAATGAATTTAATTAGGAAACAAATAAAAACGTGACAAATAACATGAAGTCATAAAATTATGAAAAAATTAGAAAAATTGTAAAATTATTTGTGATGCATGTAACTCATTTACAAGTGAAAGAAACTCTGAATCTGGAGTTTGAACTTCAGATTCAGAGAGTTAGGCAAACTGTACTAGATTTCAAGAACAGTCTTTCTGTGGGCAGGCTAGACAGTAGTTGGATCTCTCAACCCAAGGTAAGGAATTTCCTAAAACACTGTCCTTTAATTTTGGTGTCTATTTGGTTAAAAGGATCATGTAAATATTCCAGTGCTTGCAAGTGATGTATAGCTCTACATATTTGGCTGAAGAGCAAATAAAATTTTTCTTTACATTGTGGATACTTGATATAATTTATGAGATCACTGAGGTGATTATTTCTCTCTGATATTATAGGAGCCATGACATCCCATCATGTCTTTGGGATGCTTTCTTTCCTCAGTTTATTCCTCATTTCATTTACACCACACTGCGATGGAGGAAACATTCTGGTGTTTCCTTTAGATGGCAGCCACTGGATCAATATGAAAATCTTGCTTGAAGAACTTCATGCTAGGGGACACAACTTCACTGTGATCAGGCCGTCTACCAGCTGGTACATCTCTGAAAAGTCTGATCTATACACATCCATTACAATTGAAACGGCTGTAGATTTTGAGCATTTTTTTGGTGGGTGTCTACAGGAGCAGGTGGAGGTATGTGAATAATGTATGTGATGAGTCTGAATATAAATACTCTGTTATTTATGAAATTTTTTTCTTTTTTCACTTTTCTTAGGTGGAAAGAGAGGGGGCATCATTGATGACTGCCTTCACACTCACCAAGAATTTTTTTTCTTTAATTTCTTTTGCACATTCACTTTGGTATGATGCTTTGAAAAATATTTTTGATGATCAAAATATGATCAAAAGATTAAGAGATTCCCAGTATGATCTAGTTCTAACTGATCCAGCTTTAGCCCCAGGGCTTATTCTAGCCAAATATCTCAAGCTTCCCTTAGTGCTCAACGTACGCTGGATCACCAGTGGAGAAGGCCACTTTGTGTTAGCTCCCTCACCACTCTCCTATATCCCAGTGCCAGGATCCGGCTTAACAGAAAAAATGAATTTCATTCAGAGGCTCAAGAACATTCTTTTCTATAGCATTATACTGTTCCAGCAGAAATTTGTGGTGGACCCAGTATATAATGACATATGTGATAAGTATATTGAGGGTGGATGTGACGTCATCTCACTACTACAGGGAGCAGACATTTGGCTGTTCAGGTCAGATTTTGTGTTCGAGTTCCCTCGCCCCACTATGCCAAATGTTGTCTATATAGGAGGATTTCAGTGCAAACCAGCTCGGCCTCTGCCAGCAGAGCTGGAGGAGTTTGTTCAGAGTGCCGGGCAACATGGAGTGATCATCATGAGTCTTGGAACGTTAATCAATGCTTTTCCCAAAGAGATTACGGAGGAAATCGCCAGTGTCTTTGCCAAGATGCCCCAGAAGGTAACAAAAAATTGAAGATTCATATTTCCACTACTGCATTTTGGATTGTTAACATATAGTATCTTTCCCCTCTATATCAGCCAAAAGACAAAGGTTTGTGCACAAACCATGGCTTCCTTAATTTTCATTTTGAAACCAATTTTAGCGTTTTTTATTTATTTATTTTTTAAATTTTTTTTTTTGAGCCAGTATTTTCTTAAAACAGGAACGAAATGGGAGCACACACAGCTTGGACAGGCTTTAGTACAAATAACCAAATAGCAAGTCACACCTTTAAACAGACAATTGATTAAAAATGTACCAAAAGACAAACAGAATAAATTCTACAATGTTATTTTCTGTAATTTGGGTAAGGTGTCCCTATGAAGGAGTATTATTAAATTATCATTTTGAGAACTGAGAGGTGTAAATTTCAAATTTCCTTTGAGGAAAAAGGTTGAGGAAAAGGTCAAGGCAAACCGACAGAGCTGCTGTACCCTCTACAAAATGCCTTGTGTAGAAGAATTAGTGAAACAAATTGACCAGCTGACCAAATGCAGCTTTGTCCCCCCCCCCGATACCTTACAGAATTGTTGTGCTACAAGGAAAAACTGCTTCCTGTTTACTAAACTGGTTTCTGTTGCGTTCACTCAGAGGATATTTGTTCTTGAAACTTGGACTTGATTCTCAAAATGATCAGATTTTCCTTAATGTTGCCTTGTTATGGTGTCATACCCTTCCTTCAGTTAAGAAGAAAAAATAGTCTAGAGACCTAGAGTGTTTAAACAAGGTTGTAAAGATTGTTTGTTTATTTTAATGCATAATTGGAAATTTTTTTTTTTTTTTTTAACAGGTGATCTGGAAGCATAAAGGAGACAGACCCTCTACACTGAGAAACAACACACTAATAGTCGACTGGATGCCACAGAAAGATCTTCTGGGTCATCCACAGACCAAAGTCTTTGTAGCTCATGGAGGAACTAATGGTGTCCAGGAGGCCATTTACTATGGGGTCCCTGTGCTCGGCATACCTTTGTTCTTCGACCAGTATGACAACCTTCTGCGACTGCAGGAGAGAGGAGCTGGAAAGATTATTCAGCTGGCTGATGTTAATGGCCACAGTTTTGAGCAAGGCCTTAAGGAAGTGATCCACCAAGAGAGCTACAGGCAGAACATTCAAAGACTGTCACGTTTGCACAGAGATCAGCCAATAACAGCCATGGAGAAGGCCGTCTTCTGGGTAGAATATGTGATGCGCCACAAAGGGGCTCGTCACCTGCGTACAGAAGCTTATAAGATGCCCTGGTACTCTTACTACTGTTTAGATGTACTGTTCATATTACTGTCTGTGGTCACTGTGCTGCTTCTCTCTATTGTGGCTGTTTTCAGATTTCTGTGCTGCCGAAGACAAAGAAAGAGAAAAACTAAACAAAGCTAAAATATTTTCCATTTGGAAGATGACATACTATCTCTATTAGGGGTTTAGTTTTAATGCAAAGAGTTACTTGTAGCACACTTGTAAATGATTAAACCTCTTCTTCATAGCCAACAAGTTTGCTGGACCAACATTACAAACTGTTCAATGAAACTGTTCCATGTAGTAACTTTTTAGTTATATTAACAGGCAATAAAGTTAAAATAACAAACACCTAAACCTTTAGAAAGTGTGTTTGTTGATTCTGTTATTGCTTTGTTTCTTTAAAGCACAGCTGGGATTGTTTTTCTGGCTTTTTGCTTGGTGCATCACATGTTAAAAATCAAATCATAATTTTTACAGTATTGGCAAAAACATTGTTGCTATTGGAGGGTTTATGTACGCCTAACCATGACATTTAATTGACAAAACCCACTGTATAATGATATGTTATGTAACTACAACCTGAAGAAATCTTACATTTCCTATTTGTACAACCCTGATCGTGTGTGTGTGTGTATATATAAATGGTTTCCTATAGACTTCCTATCTGTGGTGTGTACAATATCATTATTTCTTGTGAGCACAAAACCACTACATACTTACAAGAATATTAAAATATGCAATGAAGCCCTTTTATTTATCTTGAATTGCTATACTATATTAAATCAAATGAAGCTTTACTATCAGTTTGCTCTGCATGCAACCATAGTGCAGGCAAAATGAAAGGGCGTTTCTCCAACACATACACACAAAAAAACATACAAAAACGCTTTCCCCTACATATAACACACACACATCCCAAGACACAAAGCTGTACAATAGCCTCTCACTGCAGTCTCCATATACATCAACCAGTGGTTAAAGTGCACGTGACAGTAATAATAAATAATTAAAACTAAAACACTGCCAGACAGTCCTAGGTGCAGTTCTGTACATATCCTAATCAGCAATTAAGATAAGAGAAGATAACTCTTTATTGTCATTGCACAGTCATACATAGTACAGTAGTACAATGAAATTGGAAAAAAACTGTCCTACGTCGGCACTACATATAACACAACACGACACGATATGACACATCACAACGTAACAAACAACACAACACAGTATATTAACTTAGTATAAAAAAGAAGAATAAGTGTATGTGTATTGCACACTGTTATTATTGCACATTCATTATTATTGCACCTTGTTATAAATATAAATATTATTGTTATCGTTTTAAACATTGTTACCTCCCCCTAAAAAGTCCAGGGAGGTATCCAGTCAGGTCAACTATTTACATTGATCAGGGCTATTGCCCTGTTGTAAAAGCTGTCCTTGAGTCTATTTGTTCGGGACCTCAGCAGCCTGAACCTCCTGCCAGACAGCATTAGAATTCAGCATTCTAACAACTTGTGGGTGGAATGTGTTACTATTTTAATATTAATATATTTCATTATTCATATGCTTTTTATGTGTAATACTTTATTGAAAGAGAAAAGCTCAAAATGTTGCCATACATGCTCTCAAGCCACATCACAGTACATCCCATTGCTATTTTTTTTTACTACTCCACTACATTTTAAGTCCACTACATGTTGAAACAGTATATTATGCACTATTACTGAATTAAAGTGCCAGAGGTAGTTCAATTGTTGGGCATTACCTGTATAACAGCTCCCAAACACCTTGCAGCTGAGGCTCTGTATACGTGTGTCAGCAGTGCATGTGTTGAACATGTTGAACATGTTCCAATTAGACTCAGTTTCCTCTGAATTCTTTCAAAGTTTTCAAAAAGATCTCCCAGGAGAACTTCATTATACATCTGAGCATGTCCAGCCCATCCAGGGCTCATGGCTAGGTAGTGGTGAGTTGGACCAGGTGAAAAATTTAATGGGGATCATTGATATGTAATCTAACGTGTCCTGGGCCGCATGCATGTATCACCATGGTTATTGTAAATGGACTAGTTCTTGTGTAGTGTAGTACTCCACCCCAGTACTCAAAGTGGTTTATAGAGCACTCACCCATTTATACAAGTGCTGATTGGAGCTTTGTTCAAACTGTAATTCTGAAAGCGATCAGACATTTCTGGAAACTTCCAATTCAAAAAAACTTTCTTCTTTTATATAAATGTCCATTTCTTTTGCCATAAAAGACAATTATGAAATGGTTAATTAGATTCTGTCATTTGACCATGGTTTTTGAGTTTGTTTGGACTTTTTCTTCCTTTGGAATTATGAGATGTTTTACTTGCTCATGTTTCTAGGTTGTGCTTCTTGTTTGCTTTTGTGTCTATTCCTTTTGTGTGTCCAGTCCATGTTCCGTCTTCAACGTCCCCTGTTGTCTCTCTAAAATGTGTTTTATCTCCCCAGTCTGTCATGTGTCTCCACATCTGTTTATCACCTGTCCTAGTGTCAAGCTAATGTGTCTTTGTCTGAGTCTCAGTGTGCACATTACTTCTTGTTTTATTTTGACAGTCCTTCGTCTCGTGTTTTGTGTTCAGTTTTGCTTCCCCTCTTGCTCGTTAATTGATCCAGTTCACCTGCACCTTTATTTCCCCAGCTGTGTCTTATTCTCCGATTACCTGATATGTATTTAAGCCCTCAGTTTTGCTTCGGTCTTTGTTGGCTTCAGCTACCTGGATTTGCTGCCTGATCAGAATAAAGGTTTGTTTGTGTTTATTCAAACCTATTTTGGGTCCAAATTTTCCTAAAGAATGACAAGCTAGTACCTTGAACATGAAGAGTTAAATATAACAGCTGTGCTGAAATTGAGAAACTGACTAAATGTATTTTTTACTCATTAATGTGCATGTCAGTGGATGTAAAGCTCCTCTCTTCCACTCAGTGAACTGGCAGACACACACACACACACACACACACACACACACACAGAGAGAGAGAGAGAGAGAGAGAGAGAGAGAGAGAGAGAGAGAGAGAGAGAGAGAGAGAGAGAAAAACTGCCTGTTTACTCCTGAACCAAAATTAAGGGTTATAAAGAATGGTACTCGTATTATGTTGAACTGAAAGACTAACTGGGTATAGAAAAAACCCCAAATCCCCCAAAAGGAGTCTATTTGGAATAAGGTAAGTGATTACAAACTAAAACATGAAATTAATTCAATTATGAAGCAAAAGGTTGAAAAATGGCATATTAAGTAATAAAAATATGAAAAAGAATAAATGAATATTCATGCCACCATTATGTTATATGTGATGGATGTAACTGCTTTATGAGTAAAAGGCGTATTGCTCACACAAGAATTGGATAAGCCAGAATGGTTTCAAAGAACAGTCTATGGGCAAGCTAGACAGCTGTTGTCTCTTACAACCACAGGTAAGGAGTTTCCTAAAACACTATCCTTTAAGTTTGGTGACTATTTGGATAACAGGCAAATGGAAATCTTCCAGTGCTTGCAAGTGTATATAATGTGCAGTTTTACATGTTTGGTTAATGAGCATAAACTGATTCTTTACATTGTGATTACTTGATATCATTTGAGGTCACTGGGGTCATTATTTCTCTGATATTATAGGAACCATGACATCCCATCATGCCTGTGGGATGCTCGTTTTCCTCAGTGTATTCCTGATTTCATATACACCACAATGCAATGGAGGAAGTATTCTTGTGGTTCCTGTAGATGGCAGCCACTGGCTCAATATGAAACTCTTGCTAGAAGAACTTCATGCTAGGGGACACAATCTCACTGTGATCAGGACCTCCAGGAGCTGGTACATCCCTGAAAAGTCTGATCTATACACATCCATTACAGTTGAAATGGCTCTAGATTATGAGCAATATTTAGATGTGTTCCTACAGGAGCAGATACAGGTATATAATCTATATATATATATTTTAATCCCTACTGATTCATGAGACAAGAGAAGTTCTTGACAACTTTTTGTCATGCACTGTTTTGTAGGTGCAAAGAGAGGGAGGACCATTGGCTTTCTTCAAACTCACCAAGGGTTTAATGTCTATGCTTTCTCGTGGCCATTCACTTTGGTATGATGCTTTGAAAAATATTTTTGTTGATCAAAATATGATCAAAGGATTAAGAGATTCCCAGTATGATCTGGTTCTAACTGATCCAGCTTTAGCCCCAGGGCTTATTCTAGCCAAATATCTCAAGCTCCCCTTAGTGCTCAACGTACGCTGGATCACCAGTGGAGAAGGCCACTTTGTGTTAGCTCCCTCACCACTCTCCTATATCCCAGTGCCAGGATCCAGCTTAACAGACAAAATGAATTTCATTCAGAGGCTCAAGAACATTCTTTTCTATAGCATTATACTGTTCCAGCAGAAATTTGTGGTGGACCCAGTATATAATGACATATGTGATAAGTATATTGAGGGTGGATGTGACGTCATCTCACTACTACAGGGAGCAGACATTTGGCTGTTCAGGTCAGATTTTGTGTTCGAGTTCCCTCGCCCCACTATGCCAAATGTTGTCTATATAGGAGGATTTCAGTGCAAACCAGCTCGGCCTCTGCCAGCAGAGCTGGAGGAGTTTGTTCAGAGTGCCGGGCAACATGGAGTGATCATCATGAGTCTTGGAACGTTAATCAATGCTTTTCCCAAAGAGATTACGGAGGAAATCGCCAGTGTCTTTGCCAAGATGCCCCAGAAGGTAACAAAAAATTGAAGATTCATATTTCCACTACTGCATTTTGGATTGTTAACATATAGTATCTTTCCCCTCTATATCAGCCAAAAGACAAAGGTTTGTGCACAAACCATGGCTTCCTTAATTTTCATTTTGAAACCAATTTTAGCGTTTTTTATTTATTTATTTTTTAAATTTTTTTTTTTGAGCCAGTATTTTCTTAAAACAGGAACGAAATGGGAGCACACACAGCTTGGACAGGCTTTAGTACAAATAACCAAATAGCAAGTCACACCTTTAAACAGACAATTGATTAAAAATGTACCAAAAGACAAACAGAATAAATTCTACAATGTTATTTTCTGTAATTTGGGTAAGGTGTCCCTATGAAGGAGTATTATTAAATTATCATTTTGAGAACTGAGAGGTGTAAATTTCAAATTTCCTTTGAGGAAAAAGGTTGAGGAAAAGGTCAAGGCAAACCGACAGAGCTGCTGTACCCTCTACAAAATGCCTTGTGTAGAAGAATTAGTGAAACAAATTGACCAGCTGACCAAATGCAGCTTTGTCCCCCCCCCCGATACCTTACAGAATTGTTGTGCTACAAGGAAAAACTGCTTCCTGTTTACTAAACTGGTTTCTGTTGCGTTCACTCAGAGGATATTTGTTCTTGAAACTTGGACTTGATTCTCAAAATGATCAGATTTTCCTTAATGTTGCCTTGTTATGGTGTCATACCCTTCCTTCAGTTAAGAAGAAAAAATAGTCTAGAGACCTAGAGTGTTTAAACAAGGTTGTAAAGATTGTTTGTTTATTTTAATGCATAATTGGAAATTTTTTTTTTTTTTTTTAACAGGTGATCTGGAAGCATAAAGGAGACAGACCCTCTACACTGAGAAACAACACACTAATAGTCGACTGGATGCCACAGAAAGATCTTCTGGGTCATCCACAGACCAAAGTCTTTGTAGCTCATGGAGGAACTAATGGTGTCCAGGAGGCCATTTACTATGGGGTCCCTGTGCTCGGCATACCTGTGTTCTTCGACCAGTATGACAACCTTCTGCGACTGCAGGAGAGAGGAGCTGGAAAGATTATTCAGCTGGCTGATGTTAATGGCCACAGTTTTGAGCAAGGCCTTAAGGAAGTGATCCACCAAGAGAGCTACAGGCAGAACATTCAAAGACTGTCACGTTTGCACAGAGATCAGCCAATAACACCCATGGAGAAGGCCGTCTTCTGGGTAGAATATGTGATGCGCCACAAAGGGGCTCGTCACCTGCGTACAGAAGCTTATAAGATGCCCTGGTACTCTTACTACTGTTTAGATGTACTGTTCATATTACTGTCTGTGGTCACTGTACTGCTTCTCTCTATTGTGGTTGTTTTCAGATTTCTGTGCTGCCGAAGACAAAGAAAGAGAAAAACTAAACTAAGCTAAAATATTTTCCATTTGGGAGATGACATACTATGTCTATTAGTTACTGTGGTTTAGTTTTACTCTTTAGATGTACTGTTCATATTGCTGTCTGTGGTCACTGCGCTGCTCCTCTCTATTGGCATTTTGAGATGTATGTATAGCTAAAGACCAAAACAATAAAAACACAACTGAGTTCTCTTTTAGCAAATGTTTCAATGAATTCTTTTCAATTCTAGATAAACATGTAAAAACAGACTTTATTTTTTTTTTTTTAGATTTCTATGAATTTTTAATTGGAAGATGGTGCTATGTCTGACCATTATTGTGGTGTTACAGCACACTTGGTAAAATGATTAAACTGGGTTTTAATTAAAAAACAAAACAAAACATGTAACAGATCGCTTGAACTTAAGATGGGGTTATTGCCACAGGCTAAACAAGAAAACGCCATCAGCAAAGGAGGAAAAGTTTAACTTGCTGATTGGCAAGGCTGCACACTTGGGTGTATGACAGCTCTAGAGCAGAGCTTTCCCTCATAGCTGAGAGGTTTTATACACATGGTATTAAGAAAAAACAAGACTAACATGTTGCAACAAATTATCAAGTCTGTGACATGCCTGGGATTAAAAAGAGCTAGAAATAGAACAATTTCAGAATGATGTGCATGCAAATGCTAAAAAAACCCAAACATCTTGGCAAATAATTTTTAAAAAGGTTCAATTTGCTACTGGAAACTCTTCGATACAGAAAGTGGGTTTTTTTGTTTTTTTTTTGTTTTGTTTTTTTTGTTAGGAAGGAGAAAAGCAATGCCTAATTCAGACTGGCAAAAAGAAGAAAGTCACACATTTGGACATATTCATCGATTTTGACTGGTACTGCATGAATCAATGAAACACCAGAATTAGTAATGTTGTGGTTTGATATTCTTGGTTCTTCTGTTTTTAATGTAAAGTATTTTTGCGCTTTGAACTTTACAATATTATAATTTTCATAAATGTTAATGTTGGTCTACCTGTACATACACATGAACTTTACCATTCACGGCACGACATCATTCAACGATGGACTGGATGCAACAGAAAGATGATCTGGGTCACCTACACACAAAAGGCCATTTACCACAGGCTCAGCATAACCTTGTTCTTTGACCAATATGTCAACCTTATAGATTTGTAGGGGAAAGAAGCTGGAAAGGTCATACTCTTGGCTGATGTTGAAGGACATAGTTTGGAATAAGGTCTTCAGGAAGTGCTCCATCAATAGAACTCATAAAAATGTTTTAATGAGTTCACATCTATTAACATGCAAACATAGATTTTATTTATAGAAGTCCAGAATTTATAGAATTTGAATTAGAAGATAAGAAATTGTCTGTTAATCATTGTGATTTAGTAGTGATACAAAGTAAACTTCTGGACTTCTAAAGGGTCTGCAGCCTTAAAGTACGCAGCGTCAACCGTCCTCATGGGCCGCGTACTTAAAGACCGCTAAGGCCGGAAGTGCGAGGCTTGTGAAATGGGACGGTCTAGCCTCCGTTGCGCTGCCCAGGTTGCCTAGCAACCATGATACTAACAGCTGGAAACGTGTCATACAGCTTTGTTTGACAGACATGAAGGAAAAAATCTTTTGTTCATTTGTTTGTTTCTTTCTACATGAGCTTTGATCATTCTCTGTAAGATTAAGCTCAGCTCTCCCTTGTTTTAAATGCACTTTAGAACAACACGCAGCAACACTACACATGAGCGGGAGGAGGGAGGAATGGGGTCTTCACACACCCCCGTTCTCTACTAGCCATCGGGGCGGGGGGGCTGGGAGGAGATGTTGGCTG
>NW_024582470.1:643733-649079 GCF_018398535.1 Haplochromis burtoni
TCCGATTGGCCTCCCTGCTGCTGCGGAGCCTGGGACGGTCTGCTTGCCTCCACCCCGGGGGGAAGGGTAACATCTCTTGGGTCTGGGTTCTGTTTCCCCCTCTGGGGGCGAGGGTACCTGGACCCGGGGTATAGAGTATGTTTGGGGAGTGTGATTGTGTGTACATGTCCATTTATGTCAATCCTTACTTGGGTGAGTGCTGAGTGTTTGTATATGTGTGCATGAGGGTGGGAATGCATGTTTGTGTCTGTGTGTGCCTGTTTGTCTGTGTCTATATGTCAGGTCGGGTCTTAGACTCCACCTCTCTGGGAACTCCCAGGCCTCCACCTATCTCCCCTCACCACACTCCCTGCCGGTGATTGATGCCCTCAGGGGTCGTGCATTGGTGGCTTGGGTGCTGGGCGCCGGTTGTAGGCCCGGTGGACCTGGTCGGCCTGTGCCGCCGTCTGCTCTCGGTGCGGGGGCCTCAGGCCTCCTTGTTCATGGCACAGCTGGCTGCCGGCAGAGCCGGCGGGCACGCCGGTGCAGCCCCCTCTAGCTTCTGCTCGGTGGGTCTCTCTACATCCTCTTGCAGACTGTTACGTCGTTCAGAGTAACTAACAGAGTAAAACCTACAACCAGTGTATAGGGTACCCCAGCTTACCTGTCCAGCCTCCCACCACACACAATATAAAGAAGCCTGTTCGCAAATGTTTGTCAAAGCAGAAGCCAGCAGCCACCAGCTGGCCAGGGGCTGCTCATTTGTAGTAATCCTCGGCGTGTGATTGGCCAACTGGGCCCAGACCAGCCAATAGACACATGCCAATCAACTTCGAACTGGCCAATAGGTGGAGGCTTGACACCTGAAAGATAAATAGAACACAAAAGCAAAGCCACACTCTTGGCACGTAACACCCCCACCCTTTAAGAACCAAACTCAGGGTTTGGTGACCTCTCTAAACAGCACGGGAGAGTGCGTCTGCTACAATGTTTTCTGAACCTTTTTTGTGATGGATATTGAGGGTATAATGGATGGGCGCCGGATGATACTTCCGGCGCCCCCCGTGTGCGGCAGCCTGTTACAGCAGCTCTGCTCATTCTGAGTTTCTTTCTTTCTTATCTTTTTTCTCGTAATTTTTTTTATAACTAACGTATTAGTAATTAGACTCTGCAACCATGTTCTACCGTTTTGTGCTAGTCCTGGTCGTTTTTCTCAGTTTATTTCTACTTTTTTCACCCGTGTCTGGGGACCCAGAGCAGAGATCCTTTGTTTACAGTAAGGATCAGCTGTTAGCGCTGCGTCCTGCAGCGGTACTGCCGGCGGACAGACCCGATATTCCCAGCGAGCTGAGGAAAAGACGGGGGTGTCGTGCTGGGAAGGAGCGCCGTCGCCCGAGAAGGAGACGTTATCGACCATCTCTTCCTTCTGTAATTATTGGAAACGTAAGATCTTTGCCCAATAAGATGGATGAGCTCATGTCGCTAACCTGGTCACAGAGGGAGTACCGGCAATGTAGCATCATGATGCTAACGGAGTCGTGGCTAACATCGCTAACTCCGGACACAAGCGTGACACTACCGGGATTCCAGCTGCTGCGAGCGGACAGGACCAGAGACAGCGGTAAGAGGAAAGGAGGGGGACTGGCAGTTTTTGTGAACGACAGATGGTGTAACCCTGGGCACATCACTGTAAAAGAGCAACTCTGCAGCAGAGACATTGAGCTGTTAGCCGTTAGCATGCGTCCGTACTACCTGCCCCGGGAGTTCTCGCATGTTATCGCGATAACAGCGTATGTCCCCCCCTCGGCCAACGCGGATGCAGCCTGTGACTCTCTCCACTCTGTGGTCAGCAGACTGCAAACACAATCACCGAGAGCCCTTCTCATAATATCAGGGGACTTCAATCATGCCTCACTGGACTCCACACTGCCCACCTTCACCCAGTATGTGACCTGCCCAACCAGAGTCAATAAAACACTGGACTTACTGTATGCCAATGCAGAAGAGGCATACAGTTCATCACCTCTCCCTCCCCTGGGCAGATCTGATCACAACCTGGTGCACCTTGTCCCTGTGTATGAGCCCTTAGTGCGCAGGGAGCCACCAGCCACCCGCACAGTACAGAGATGGTCAGAGGAGAGCGAGGAGGCTCTTAAGGATTGTTTTGAGTCGACTGTGTGGGAGGTGATTGTGAGACCACGGAGAGGACATCGACAGCCTTACTACATGCATTACTGACTATATAAACTTCTGTGTGGATAACACGTACCTACCAGGACTGTACGGTGTTTCTCCAACAACAAACCTTGGATTACCCCAGAAATTAAAGCTGTCCTCAAGCAGAAGAGGAGGGCCTTCAAATCCAGAGACAAAGAGGAGTTGAAAAGGGTGCAGAGAGAGCTGAGGGGACTGATAAGGAATGGGAAGGAGAGCTACAGGCAGAAGATGGAGAACCAGCTTCAACAAAACAACGTTGGTGAAGTCTGGAGAGGCCTCAGAACCATCTCGGGCCACAAACAGCAGAACTCTCTGCCTGGGAGGGATGTGAGGTGGGCAAGAACTGAATCATTTCTTCAACAGATTTGATTCAGCCATGAGGCAGTCTGCAACATCGGCTGCAGACTCACCCACCCCCACTGCTGCTGTTCCACCTCAGACACTTCACACCTCCTCTATTCACCCTGCTCACTCCCCCCCACCCCCAACTGCAGCATCCAATACACACTCAACACAAGGCTCCAGCCTGTCTCTCTCAACCACCCAGGTTAGGAGGGAACTGAGGAGGATTAATGGCAAGAAGGCAGCGGGTCCAGATGGCATCAGCTCGAGGGTCGTCAGGTCCTGCGCGGACCAACTGTGTGGGGTGATGGAGCACCTCTTCAACCTGAGCCTGAGGTTGGGAAGAGTCCCACAGCTCTGGAAAACCTCCTGTGTTGTACCAGTGCCAAAGACTTCACGCCCCAAGGACCTCAACAGCTACAGGCCGGTGGCTCTGACATCCCACCTGATGAAGACCCTGGAGCGGTTGGTCCTGGCTCAGCTTCGGCGCCTAATAAGCTCATCACTGGACCCACTTCAGTTTGCCTACCAGCCTGGCATTGGAGCGGATGATGCCGTCATTCACCTCCTACATCGTTCCCTCGCTCACCTGGAGACCGCTGGAAGCACTGTGAGAATCATGTTCTTTGATTTCTCCAGTGCCTTCAACACCATTCTTCCCTCGGTTCTAAAGGACAAGCTGGAGAACTCTGGAGTGGACCATCACCTCACCCTGGTTCTGGCTCCGTTCCTCTTCACCATCTACACTGCAGACTTCTCCCACAATTCCACCCAGTGCTTCCTGCAGAAGTTCTCTGATGACTCTGCAATAGTCGGCCTCATCACTGATGGGGACAAGGAGTACAGAGGACTGACCCAAGACTTTGTGGACTGGTGCCAGCTGAACTACCTCCAGATCAACGCCAGTAAAACCAAGGAGCTGGTGGTAGACTTCCGCAGGCACAAGCATTCTCCACTGCAACCACTGAACATCCAAGGTATGGACATTGAGGCTGTGGACAGCTACAGGTACCTTGGTGTTCATCTGAACAATAGACTGGACTGGACTCATAACTCAGACGCCCTCTACAGGAAAGGGCAGAGCAGGCTGTACCTGCTGCGGAGACTCAGGTCGTTTGGAGTGGAGGGCCCATCTCTCTTAACAGAGATGGGAATCCCGATATGAGTGTTATGATATCATTGCTCTGTTCAACAGGAAGGTGGGACAGGTATTGTGGTAGTTACTTTGAGGCTCAGCACCTCGTAACACCAACCCATCTTCATCTGGAGTAATCTCCACCTTGGATACAGAAGCCATCGGAGATGTAACCACTTGCTCTTGGACCACAGGTGGCACAGTTGAAGGTTCACGAGAGTTGTACAGCTTCATCATGTTGACATGACACACCCGAGTAGGACGTCTGCAATCCGGGGTCTGAATAATGTAGTTGGTCTTGCTGAGTTTACTCTCTACAACATAAGGACCAGAGAATTTAACGGAAAGAGAGGAGCCGGGCACCGGAAGGAGAAGGAGCACTCTGTCACCTGGCTGAAATGAATGGTTAACAGCCCGCTGATCAAAGTGTCTCTTCATTTTTGCTTGTGAAGTGGCTAGTGCATTCCTTGTTAGGGAACCCTCTTTAACATGTCATTTAGTGTTTTGACATACTCTGGAAGGCTTTTGGTGTTATCAACCGGATTAGCCAGCCTCTCTTTAAAAACCTTCAAAGGACCCCTCATCTCACGCCCAAACACAAGTTCACTGGGACTAAATCCCAGAGATTCTTTGGTTGCTTTACGACAGGCAAATAAAACAAGCGGAACACTTTCATCCCAGTCCCGTTGAGAACTATAACAGTGTTTCCTTAACATGGACTTCAAAGTCTGATGAAACCTCTCTAGCGCCCCCTGACTTTCAGGATGGTAAGAACTCGAGGTTATGTGTTCAATGCCTAATGTTTTCAGGCCTTGGGCAAATACTCTAGACTTAAAGTTAGTGCCTTGGTCTGTTTGCACAACCTTAGGCAGACCAAAGGTTGAAAAGAACCTCAACAGCGCTTTGACAACAATCTGAGCTGTTATCCTCCGTAGTGGGATTGCCTCAGGAAACCTAGTTGAAATGCACATGACTGTCAACAGAAACTGGTTTCCAGTTTTAGATTTAGGTAGAGGCCCCACACAGTCAACAATCACTTTTTGAAATGGCTCCTCTACTACTGGGATAGGACAGAGAGGAGCTGGTGGGATTATTTGGTTTGGCTTGCCAGTCATTTGGCATACATGGCAAGTACGGCAGTATTGAACAACATCAGATTTCAGTCCCAGCCAGAAGAAATGTTTCAAAATTCTGCTGTATGTCTTGTTAACCCCCAAATGTCCTGACCATGGATGGTCATGTGCTAAGGACAATACCTGGGTACAATAATCAGTAGGTACAACCACCTGATAAACTGCAGACCAATCTGCGTCTTCTGAGACCTCACTTGTCCATCTGCGCATCAGAAGACCTTCATCTGAGAAGTAAGCCAGCTTTTTCTTCTTGGCATCCTGTTGATTGAGGGTAGAAGAATGACACTTGGACAGGGTTACATCATTTTTCTGTGCAGTAATGAACTCCTCTCGGGAGACTGGCAAATCCAGAACTGGTTTTGTTTTGTCAGCAGGTGGAACTTTGGCCTGCACCTTAGATCCAGAGGTAAATGTGATCACGTCACCAAAGGGATCTGATCTCATAAAGGAATCGGCCAAGTCAGGACCATACTTTTTTGTCTGGGCCCTCGTAACTACACAAGCTGGAAAAATGGCAGGCTGGTCTTGGGCTGAGTCAGA
>NW_024582470.1:649392-650521 GCF_018398535.1 Haplochromis burtoni
TTTTCTCTAATGATGGACTGAGAGGCCCCTGTATCTCTCAGTATTTTTACTGGTTGATGATCTTTTGTATTCCCAGTCAGTGAAACCACTCCCTCTAGAATGAATGGTTTGAAACAGGGATCAGGGTGGTTATTGTTCGGTTGAAGTGCCCTCCCATTCTCTGTAGCTTTAATCAGTCCCACCCCTTTTGGTTGTGAGGATAGTTGCTGTTTACGCTTTAATGCCGGACAATCTGCAATGAGATGACCCTTTTTATGGCAATAAAAGCATTCACGCTCACCATGGGGAGGTGAAGGTTGCCTCACTGGCCTCGCAACAGAGCAACTCGATTCAAGCCGTGCTGAGCGCAAGTGTAACCCATATTTAAGGATGGCTTGGATAAAATATACCAAAATGAAAAAAAGAACCATTAATCTTAGCAGTACACTCTGTTTATAGTGAATAAGCCATAGGTGCAGCAGTTAAAGAGTTAACTGCTCTGGTGTAGGCGTGTGTTGCTCTAAGCCAATGAGCTGCTGAAACGCGGTGCAGGCCCCACCTGCCATCTCCGTCCAAGAGAGCACAGGCTTTTCCTCCTCTCTCTCTCGCGAACTCTCCATGAGCAAGCTAGTGAGAAAAAAAAGACACGGCGATTTATTGAAACGAGGTATGGAAAAAAAAAAGTAATATAAACAGAGAGTTAGCACTCGCTGCTTATGAAAGATTGTTTTATTGTATGTGTACTGCTAAGGCAAGTAACTAGCTGGTTCCTTTTACATTGTTTGGTTGACGAAGGTCGGGAGTCAGAGACGACATCATTTCATCATTCCTGCGCCATCTCGCGCTGCTCCGCCTTTCTTTTCTGAGATCGGTGAGCAAAGTATTTTACTAGTTCATTGTTTATCTGTGCTTTTCATGAGTTCTTTGCAAGAAAAATGTTCCAGTGTTTATTGGATAATTGTTTAAAAATATTTTGTGGAAAACTATTCAATTTACTGAAAAAACAGCATTTGAAGCAAATGCACAGATTGTGTGTTTTACTGTCTATTTTCAATTTGCAACATGGGTAACGTTGCAAATAATACATTTTAAGTGATAGGACTGTGAACTGTGATTATATAAGGAACTTAATATGTCCTATGACACTGTC
>NW_024582470.1:650546-658601 GCF_018398535.1 Haplochromis burtoni
ACAGCTACACTTGAGAGGACAGAGGTGATTTCATGGATCAATAACAATGTGTTTATCAGCTTTCATCATCGCAGTGCAGACATGACGTCAGATCTATCAGAGTGAAGGCCGTCTCTCTGATGACGTCACAGAGCAGAGTCCTTCTGTCCAATAAAGGATCTCAGATCAGCTGCTGCCATCTTGTGGCCACAGTTGGTTACTGTCTCTGAAAGTTGTCTCATGTTTCCTGTTGTCCTGCTAACAAAGGCTGGAGCTCATCATGCTGAGAGGGCAGCAGCATTTTGTGGCTCTTCACACATGTTCATTATATTCTGATGTGGGGCAAAAAAGTATTTAGTCAAAATCAAATCAAATCAAATCACTTTTATTGTCACATCACATGTGCAGGTACATTGGTACAGCACATGTGAGTGAAATTCTTGTGTGCGAGCTTCACAAGCAACAGAGTTGTGCAAAATACAATAATGTAAACAAGCAAAATACAAGAATGGCTACATCTGAAACTAATAAATATATGTACAATATATAATAGTATATGCATTTCTGGATGTGTATACTAAATATTTTTCTACGTGTGTGTGTGTGTGTGTGTGTGTGTGTACACATATTTTACAAATTAAATAGAGTAAACAATAAATAAAATATATAAAAATATACAGAGTTGAGACATGTGCAAAACAGTGGCATTACTGTACAGTATGGAGTGCATAATGTTAAAGTTCCAGTAGTGAAGCTGAGGTGTCTATGACGTGTTCAGCAGTCTGATGGCCTGGTGGAAGAAGCTGTCTCTCAGTCTGCTGGTTCGGGACCGGATGCTGCAGAACCTCCTTCCTGATGGAAGTAGTCTGAACAGTTTATGGCTGGGGTGACTGGAGTCCTTGATGATCCTCCCCGCTTTCCTCAGGCACCGCTTCCTGTAGATGTCTTGGAGGGAGGGAAGCTCACCTCCAATTATCCGTTCAGAGCACCGCACTACTCGCTGGAGAGCTTTGCGGTTGTAGGCGGTGCTGTTGCCATACCAGGTGGTGATGCATCCAGTGAGGCTTCACTGTTTTGTTCATGTGTACTGACCATGTAAGATCCTCAGCCAGATGTACCCCAAGGAACCGGAAGCTGCTCACTCTCTCCACAGCAGCGCCGTTGATGGTGATGGGGGTGTGTACTTCTCTGCACCTCCGGAAGTCCACTATCAACTCCTTTGTCTTTGCGACGTTGAGGGTGAGATGGTTGTCTTGACACCAGTGGGTCAGGGCGCTGACCTCCTCCCTGTAAGCCGTCTCATCACCGTTGGTGATAAGACCCACCACTGTAGTGTCATCCGCAAACTTCACAATGATGTTGGAGTTGTTAGTGGCTGTGCAGTCGTAGGTGTAGAGTGAGTACAGGAGAGGGCTCAGTACACACCCCTGTGGAGCACCAGTGTTCAGTGTGATGGGGATGAGGTGATGCTGCCCAGTCTGACCACTTGGCGTCTGTCAGACAGGAAGCTAAGGATCCAGCTGCAGAGGGAGCTGCTCAGTCCTAGATCCTGCAGTTTCCTGTCCAGCTTCGAGGGAACGATGGTATTGATGTGTTCAATGCCTAATGTTTTCAGGGCTTGGGCAAATACTCAAGACTTAAAGTTAGTGCCTTGGCCTTGGTCATAATCATCCCCAACTCCGTTAGCAGCACACCACTTATCAAAAAGAGCCCCTTTTTCATGTGCAAACTCTACATATGTTTGACTGCTGGACTTCTTGTGGTTCTTAAATTTCTGCCTGTAGGCCTCAGGTACCAGTTCATAGGCACGTACAATTGTTTCCTTCAATACTTCATATGTCATGCTCTGCTCTAACGAAAGTGAAGCTATGCCTCTATGCCCTTAATTGTTGTAGCCTGTACAAACGTACAATTGTTTCCTTCAATACTTCATATGTCATGCTCTGCTCTAACGAAAGTGAAGCTACTACCTCCTGAGCTTTGCCCACTAATTTACCCTGAAGTAAAATAGGCCACATATCACATTACGTGATGGCAGAGCTTCAGTTCATCCTTTGTCTTTTTTTTTTTTTAATTTAATAAATAGGACAGGGGGAATGAATGAGAGAAAGAGGGGGAGAGAAAGAAAGAAAACCAAAGGGGAGAAGAGACGGTGAGAAGGGGGGGGGAAAAAAAAAAAACTCCTGGGTCACCTGTATGGAGAAAAAAAAACAAACAAAAAAACAAACAAACAGAGGAGACAGCAAACAACAAAGAGCAACATAATAATAGAGAAAACAAAGCACCATCACAATAAACTAGCTAGTCATAGATATCAATAGTTACTAAATAATAAACGATATTGTGCAGCACGCAAGATAGACAGCGCACAGTGTGCTTTGAGGCAGCAGCCAAGAAAGCTTTAGTCCGCGTCTGTGAATACCCATGTGTACACCTGTGTGCATACCTGTGTGGATCAGCATGCTTGCATTCCAAAGGTTTCTCCATGTAATGATCTGCTAGGGAGTGTGGGGGGGCCACAGCCCCGTCCTCCAGGGTGTGAAGCGGGTATGGAGGAGATCAAAACTCCAGACATCCAGAGGCCCCCAGAACACAAGAGACCAAGGAAGACCAACAGAGGGGCAGCCGCGCCACTGTTCCAGTAAGAGCTGAGGAGAGTCCCAGATGAGGGCTCGCCCAGCAGCCGCGGAGCAGAAGCCAGGGGGAGTTGCAGTGACGCGCCCGTGAGCTCCGCCGGCCCCCAGCTGTGCCTGAGTGACCGAGCCCCAGGCCGAGAGGCCGGGGGCACCCCACCTCCAAAGGGGGCCCGAGCAAGCCCCAGGCCCCAGGCCCCGACAAGCGGCCGCCAAGGAGTGAGCCGGTGTGTACCCGGACGCCCACCCCCAGACACAAAGAACCACCAGCACACCGACACCTGAGGGAGTCCGCCACCGGCAGGGGAAGTGGTGGTGGGTGGAGATAGGCCTCCAAACCTTGGAGGGCCTGAGGTGTCCCCAGAGAGGTGGCGTCTGATACCCAACCTGACATATAGACACAGACATACAGGCACACACAGACACAAACATCCATTCCCACCCTCATGCTCTCATATGCACTCACTCCACACTCAACCAACGTGGAGACAGACATAAAGAGACGCTGTACACACAATCACACTCCCCAAGCGTACTCTACAAACCGGGTCTAGGTACCCTTGCCCCTGGAGGGGGGAATTGCACCCAGACCCAGGTGGTGTTACCCTTTTCCCTGCGGTGGGGAGAGGCAGACCACCCCGACTCCGCAGCAGCAGGGAGGCCCCACACCCCAGACCGCAGTCGGACGGCCAACTCCTCCTACTAGCCCTCCCGCTCCAGCAGGCCGCAGAGAATGGGGGTGGGAGAAGACTCCAAACCTCCCTCCACCCGCTCATTGTAGTGTTGATGCATATGTGTTCTAAGGTGCAATTAAAACCCAGGAGGGCATGGAGCTACCTGCCAAGGAGCAGCAGGTAAGCGCATAGTCCCTCCTGCTAGCCCTCAATGACTAAGTGTATTTAAAATTGAGAGGTGGGCAACGACGTCAGGGGTGAGGTATACACCCTGATGGTAATTTGGACTCCGTGATTGTGCCCACCCCCAAGATCCTATATGTATGTGTAATGAGAGTGTGAATAATGTGAATGTCTAAGTTGTGGGATAAAATTGAGGCAGAGGCAGCCAGAAGGGGACAGAGGGGGGGGTAGCCTCCTCTGCACCCTGGTGACATACCCCTACTCCAAGGCCCTGCATGTGTGGGTGGTTGTGAAGGAGCGGGAAGAGGGAGGCAGCTGGAGATGGGGAGGGAAGGAAGGGAGGGGCAGGTAACCCCTCCCTGGGGCCAGCTCCCCCGCTGACCCCAGTAGGCACTCCCACCCTTCGCGACCCGCCAGGGAAAGGGGGCCCAGGCCCATCAGACCGGGGCCCAGTGCAGTAGCGCCCCCCGGCTCCACAGAGCCCTGGACAGTCCACCCAACCCCACCACAGAGAAAACTGCACCCACCCCACCATCCACTCATCTTCCAGACTACATAAGACGGTAAACGCCCAGGCTGAGATCTTCCTCCACCTCTCCTGTATCTCCCCCTCCTGCAGAGAGTTCCTGAAGAGAAGAAAGCTCCTGCAAGATGTGACCATCCCCCCCACCAGTTGAAGAGCCCCCCAGGCGGCTCGACGCACCGGCGGCACCCTGCTCCAGGGCCGGGCCCCCATGCACCCACCCGCCCACAACCCCGGCAACACACCAACCAGGACCCAAGCCCCCGAGGCCCGGCCCGGGCCCCAGCCCAGAGACGGAGCGCCCCCAGAACCTCACGCCCATCCCGGACCCACCCAGGGGCAGCCAGGTTGCCAGGTCAGTAACCCACGTCCGTCAGCACAGACCCTCCCCTAGCCCCGCTGCACGCAGCCGCGAGGAAACAGTCACCTGAGAGCCAACAGAGCCCCCAACCGGACGTGACCGCTACCCCGGGTTGAGCCTCCCAAGGAAGATGCCTCCGGGGAACCCCCCGACGCCCTAAGCCTGTCCCTACCCCCTCACCAATCACAACAGTGAAGGCGGGACCAAACTATGACCCCCCACCCCCACTAGGTGATGGAGCTGATAAAAGGGGCCCAGAGCAATTGATCTAATGTGGTGGCAGAGGCTGTGTCAAGACTAATGTAATCTAATAGATAATTTCTATATTGGTTAGAATTAAGATTATTTTTATTTTTCCAGTTCATGAGGACTGTTTTCTTGGCTATGCATAGGGCAGTGAAGATCATATGGGCTATATTCTTTTCTGAAGTGACATTATCTAAGCTGCCCAGTAGACACACTAAGGGGGAAGTTGGAATGTTACATTTCAGACACTTTGATAAGTCTTCACATATCTCGCGCCAAAACTTTTGCACTGGTGGACAGAACCAAAGAGCGTGGATGTAATTGTCTGGTGTATTGCCTTGACAGTGTGAGCAGTTGTTGGAAGATGTAAAGCCCATCTTGAACATCCGATGACCTGTATAGTGCACTCTATGTAGTATTTTGTATTGTATTAATTGCAGACTGGGATTTTTAATTAATTTAAAGGTTTTTAAGCAAATCTGAGACCAGAAGTTTTGGTCTAGGTTGACTGATAAATCTGCTTCCCACTTTGCAGTAGGGAGGGATATTGATTCATCTAATTTAGAAAGTGTTCTGTATATTTTAGATAATAATTTGGGGGATTTAAGAGTAAGAAAATGTGCCGCACTTAGTGGTGTTTGTAATTCAACTTGACTGAGGTTAAATTTCTTTTTTACTATGGATTTAATTTGTTGATATTCTAAAAACCTTGTCTTGTTGATCCCATATTGTTCAACTAGTCTGTCAAATGGAATAAATTCTGTTCCCTCTAATATATGTTCTAAGTATTTAATTCCTTTACAACTCCATTCTGGGAAATTAATCATATTATTGTTTTGTAATATGTCAGGGTTATTCCAGATAGGTGTACGTTTGCATGGGATTAATGAAGACTCCGTTATTTTTAGAAACTCCCACCATGCTGTTAGAGAAAAGCTGATGTTGATACTTTTAAAGCATTCATGTCTTTTGATGTTTGAGCTAATAAATGGTAGGTCTGAAATCTCTAGATCCTTGCATAGTGCCTGTTCAACATCTAGCCAGGGCTCAACTAAGAAGGTATGTTTTAACCATTCTGAGATGAACTGAAGCCTGTTGGCTAAGAAGTATTGGTGAAAATTAGGCAGATCTAATCCTCCTCTATCCTTGGTTCTTTGTAGCGTTTTTAAGCTAATACGCGGGGGTTTATCTTTCCAAAGGAATTTGGAAATATATGAATCCAGAGATCTGAACCAATCTTGTGATGGTTTGTTAGGGATCATCAAAAATAAGTAATTTATTTTTGGCAAGATCATCATTTTTATAGTGGCGACCCTTCCCATGAGTGATATGGGTAAAGATTTCCATCTAGTCAGATCGCCTTCTACTTTCTTTAGAAGTGGGATGTGGTTTAATTTAGTTAAGTCTGAAAGCTTAGGAGAGACATTAATACCTAAATATTTAATATTTCCGGATTGCAGTGGGGCAGAGGAAGAATTATGGAAGGAGCAGTTAATGGGGAGAACTGTAGATTTTGGCCAGTTAATTGAATAATCTGAAACTCTTGAAAACCAGTTTATTAAAGTAATTACCTCAGAGAGGTTGGTTTGTGTGTTTTGCAGAAAAAGCAACACATCATCCGCATAGAGACTGATTTTATGTTCTATGTTCTTACATTTTATGCCCTTAATTGTTGTAGCCTGTACAAACGTACAATTGTTTCCTTCAATACTTCATATGTCATGCTCTGCTCTAACGAAAGTGAAGCTACTACCTCCTGAGCTTTGCCCACTAATTTACACTGAAGTAAAATAGGCCACATATCTCTTGGCCAGTTCAGAGCAGTAGCTACCTTTTCAAAAGCGTTGAAATATGAATCTACCTCAGTCTCACGAAAGGTAGGTACTAGGGCAATATGTTTGCTAACATTCAAAACTTTTCTGGGGAGACTTTTGGGGTTTCTTTGGTGGCATCTGTTTTCTGCCCTGATGACACCTTCAGTGCTTCTACTTCAAGCTGCTTTAACCTGATTTCCTTTTTCAGCTTCTATCTCAAGCCTACGGACCTCCAGCCGGAGATCATAATCTGCTTTACGCACCTTATCCTTCTCTTGTGCCTCTAACTGTAAACGCAGTAAGCGAACCTTAAGCTTTGCATCACTGCTAGATATTGGGATTCTGGAGTGAAAGGCTTAAAGCGAGGCAGAGTTTGGGGAGCCACATCCGAGTTAACTTGGGCACCCGGAGGTGTAGCAAGCAGAGCTTGCTCTTCAGTTCTCTCTGGAGAAGCTGGATTAGCAGAGGCTCCAGGGGAAGCTAAAGGGTCCTGAGAAGGTACCTCAGTTGTAGCAGGGCTAATTAAAATACCCAACTCGATTAACCCCTCCAACAAAGCCTGCTTAATATCCTTCTTCACTCCATATTTTGGTACGGACAGTTTATACTGGGCAGCAATACTTAACAAGTCGTCTTTGCGACACAAGTCAATTGTTTCAACGCTAGGTTGATTAACAAAATCAAGCAGGTCAAAAGTCATCTTTGACTGCAACCATGAAACGTGGCAACCCTAAAATCACGACACACACTCATTAATTTAGGTTGTCCACAGCATAAAAAGATCCCGGACGAGCCCCCACTTGTGTTACGTCCCCCTCCACCATGGTGGAGGCAAAGGTAGGAAGGAGACAGCAACACTGGACAACCACAATCAATGAAGGAGGAAGACCACAGAACAGTTAAGTATCAGGCAAGATTTATTGGTTGCTTGCCTGGATAGTTAAACTTAACAACAGAAAAGAGGTGGGGGAGGAGGACTTTGCGGTTGATCTAAATCAAAGAAATTAATAAAACAAAAAGAGGTCGATAGCTTCCAGGGCCTAACTGAAAGAAAAAATGCAAAACAAAAGGCCTACCTAGCTACTCGACAAAAGGTCAGTAAAAACATACAAGAGTGGCATCAACCGCATAACCTAGTGTGACTAACAGAGTAAAACCTACAACCAGTGTATAGGGTACCCCAGCTTACCTGTCCAGCCTCCCACCACACACAATATAAAGAAGCCTGTTCGCAAATGTTTGTCAAAGCAGAAGCCAGCAGCCACCAGCTTCTTCTTCTTCAGTCAAGTTTAACGGCAGCTTGCATCCAAAACTGTTGCATTACTGCCATCTCCTGGCTGTTAACCGTCCGTCACTCCTGAATCCTCAGATCCTCCTGATGAGACCAGTACTTCTCAAAAAACCAAAAACCACCACAGCCACCAGCTGGCCAGGGGCTGCTCATTTGTAGTAATCCTCGGCGTGTGATTGGCCAACTGGGCCCAGACCAGCCAATAGACACATGCCAATCAACTTCGAACTGGCCAATAGGTGGAGGCTTGACACCTGAAAGATAAACAGAACACAAAAGCAAAGCCACATCTCTTGGCACGTAACACAGACCATTACATGTGGAAACCATTTGAATACAAGCGCGCTGATC
>NW_024582470.1:659459-666158 GCF_018398535.1 Haplochromis burtoni
CATTTCGAGCAGCCTTTGAATTGGGACAGCCTTCGGCGCGCCGCTGTGACGTAATCGGCCTTGAAATGCGTACTTTGAGGCTGCAGACCCTGAATTGGGATACAGCCCCTGTCTCCCGTTTACCTGTTTGTTGGATGAATGTGTGGGCGCGGGTGAGTGATGTCAGCAGTTGGGTGTGACCTTTCAATTATTGTCTTATCTTACTGGCTTTTGCCTTTGTTTAATGGTCAGCAGGAATTGTTAAAGAACTTTGGCAGGGGTATAGGGCTGGAGCAAAGGCCTTGTTGTTCTGGGAATTTCTAAAAAGGAACTGGTAGTATTTTTATTTTTATTTTTTTTTTTTTCGTGTGCAGTGTGGAGCTGGATGTGGGGGAAAAAGTGCATGAGTTTTACTGCCAGCTGAAAGTTGCACTGAAAGAACTGGTCAAGGTATATAATAATATAAAAGGCTGATCAGAAGATGCAGGCGGATGTGATTTGACATAGCTTTTTTTTTGTACACCACCAAATTACAACAGACATCTTGATTTGCTTTATATTGTAATTTAAATCCTACAATCATAGAACCTCAACAACTAAATGACTACTTATGAGCAAGAACTTGGCAACAGTGGGAAGGAAAAATGCCCTTTTAACAGGAAGAAAGCAGCACAGGCTATTGCAGTGTAACTAGGGGAAGTTTCAGGGTCACCTGATACAGCCCTAACTCATTTGCTATGTCAAAAAGGAATGTTTTAGGCCTAAGTAGAGGGTGTCTCTCTCTTGAATCCAAGCTGGGAGCTGGTTCCACAGAAGAGGATATTTAAAGCTGAAGGCTCTGTCTCCCTTTTTACTTTAAAATATTCTAAAATATTCAAACCATCTTTAACAGGTTTGATTAATCCACAATGCAATCTTCAATATCGACTGCAGACTCACCCACCCCCACTGCTGCTGTTCCACCTCTGACACCTCAGACACTTCGCACCTCCTCCACTCACACTGCTCACTACTCTCCATCCCCAACCAAAGCATCCAGTTCACATCCAACACACTGCTCCAGCCTGTCTCTCTCAACCTGTCACATCTTCAACCTGAGCCTGAGGCTGGGGACAGTTCCACAGCTCTGGAAAACCTCTTGTGTGGTACCAGTGCCAAAGATTCCACGTCCCAAGGACCCCAACAGCTACAGGCCGGTTGCTCTGACATCCCACTTGATGAAGACCCTGGAGCGGTTGGTCCTGGCTGAGTTTCGGCCCCTGGTGAGCTCATCACTGGACCCACTTCAGATTACCTACCAGCCTGGCACTGGAGAGGATGATGCATTCATTCATCGCCTGTATTGTTCCCTCTCTCACCTGGAAACTGCTGGGAGCACTGTGAGAGTCATGTTCTTTGATTTCTCCAGTGCCTTAAACACTATTCTTCCCACAGTTCTGAAGGATAAGCTGGAGAACTCAGGAGTGGACCATTACCTCAAAACATGGATATTGGACTACCTCACCGACTGACCACCGTATGTGAGAACTGAGGGCTGTGTGTCGAACAGGGTCTTCTGCAATATGGGGGCCCCAAAGATGTCTTCAGCCATCTTTTATGGTGTGATCTGCTGGGGCGGCAGCATCTCTGCTGGGGACAGGAAGAAACTGGACAGGAAAATCTGGAGGGCCTAGGATGCCCTCTGAACACAATGGAGGTGGTGAGTGACAGGAGAATGGTGGCTAAGCTGTCATCCCTGTTGGACAACCTCTCCCACCCCATGCAGGAGACTCTGACAGCACCGAGCAGCTCCTTCAGTGGCAGGTTGCGGCACCCACGGTCAGTGTTGGGAAGGTTACTTTTAAAATGTATTCCACTACAGATTACAGAATACATGCCCGAAAATGTATTTTGTAACGTATTCTGTTACGTTACTCAATGAGAGTAACGTATTCTGAATACTTTGGATTACTTAATATATTATCATGCTTTTTACAACTGCATGAATGTACTATTGCTGTGTGATTTATTACTATTACTGAAGGTCCACGGCTCCGAACCGTAGTAAAGGGACCTCTGGTTATTATTATATTTACATGCTTCCAGCTCCCGTTACTGCTCAATGACAGCTCGTACTTTTCTACTTCCTTTTTCTCCCTCCTTGCGCTCAAAGACATGTGTATGGCAGTCCATTCTCCCTGCAGCATGGACTACACTGCCCGTGAGGCTACTTTCTTTAGGGCTATGCCTGTAGCATTCTGTAGCTTAGCACAACAACAACAACAAAAAGGCGCTCTCTCACCCAGGAAACACACAGTTGCAGAGAGCGCGCCTCACCCTGTAACCATGGCAACCGTAACGCTGCCGCCTGGAACATAGCTGTCAAACAAAACCCAAACAGTCCTGACCCGCGACAATATGAAACAGGAAAATACCACCGTGTAATCCATTTATTTCAACAAAGTAACTGTATTCTAAATACCACCTTTTTAAATGGTAACTGTAACGGAATACAGTTACTCATATTTTGTATTTTAAATACGTAACGGCGGTACATGTATTCCGTTACTCCCCAACACTGCCCACAGTGTGGGATGGAGAGATTTCACAGGTCTTTCCTTCCTACTGCTGTCAGACTCTACAAGATGGTCTCTGCAGGTGACCACACACATGCGTACAAACACATCCCAGTGCCAAGTTCAATCTTCCAATATAACAGTATAATTAGTACTTTGATCTATTGCATATAGTATTTTATTCTATTTTTTTAATCTTATTCTATTCTATTCTTTTTCTCTCCTTATTTTTACTGGTCTTAACTTGTACTTTTTGCCATAACCAAAATATTTTCCACATGTGGGACTAATGAAGGTTTATCTCATCTTATCTCATCTTATAACATCTTATAACTTATGACATGTCTATCCTATAGGTAATACATATGTGATCTAATTTTTCTGCATCACTCTGAGACAGGATGCTTCTACATTTAGAGATGATGTGCAAATGCAAGAAAGCAGTCTTACATATTTGTTTAATATGCACATATGTAACCTTTACTGAAACCTGAGTGAAACTCTTTGAATGAGCCATTCCTCTGCAGATAATCAGTTAGCCATTTTAAAACTACTTTGAAGAGTATTTGAAATGAAAGGAAGGTTTGAGAAAGTTTGCAAGGTCAAGTGATGGCTTAAGTGATGACACATTTAAAAAAGCATGGATGCTCATGAGGATAAGAGTAAATAAAATAAGGAATGAGAACTTGACAAACACAGATCCTAAGAAGCTGGTGTGATCATTGGTACATGTGAACTGAGGCACGCAGCAGAACAACTCCAAATGATTGTGAAAGCACCTGCTGTGCATGTGGGAATGACAGCCCTGATATAAGATGTGAGAGATCCACTGAGTACTACAGTGGAACAGTTAAGTCAGATATATAATCCTGGTTTTCATAATCTTTCCTACTACTGCTATGGTATGAATTGGCATACAGACACCTGGGCAAAACTTTAAACATAGTGGTGGTACAGGTGGCTTGAGAAGGCCTTTTTTTGTATGTAAGTGCATGGTGGTCAGACACGAGGGATGTTTTGCTACTAGTGGTGGATATGCAATATTTAAGTAAAATATAACTTACTAATGGGCAGAAAAAGAGATAAACTAGAATACTCTGCAATAGAAATATGGCTAGGGAAGTGTTCAAAATTTTTCAGAAGGAAGTACAGGAAAAATGTGTCGTTTAAAAGATTTAATTTGTTTCAGCAGCTGAAATTACAGGTTAAAGCGCTGGACCTCTCTGAGTGCAGCCACCTGTCTTCACAGAAAGGATGACCCTCATCGGGCTGTACAGGTTTTATACTGCGTCAATAAGAAATGATTATTATGCCAGTCTTCTTCCGGAACCCATCCTGACGTCTCCATTCGATGTCCTCTCGGTCTGCTCTTCGTCGACCTCCTATCTGCCCCTTTTTCCTGGAATCACAAAGACGGACACAAAAACACCTCACTGCCTAGCCTTGATCATTTTAACATTACTGATACTAATATCCAGTTCAGGACATTTTGTTCGGACTCCCTTTGACCCCTATAACCATTATCAAGTGTAATGTGTAAGCATGCTGCAAAACCCTCTGTGCTACTACGTCATCTCAATATTTCAGCCCAGTCATACCACTGGATGAAGCTTCTGACCCTCAAACATGGAACAGCAACTTGAGCACACTGCACTGTGTATATAAAAATAATAAAACAACTTTATTTAATCATTTTATAACGCTAACAGAAGGAGGCATTACAATGATCTATAATCCTTTTTTTTTTTTTTTTTTTTTTTAAAAAAGGGTCCTTACTCTTATAACTGCATGACATGTCAAGATGGTGAAAAATGACTTGGGGATTTCATTGCTCTTAGCACACGCTAGGAAGGAGAAAGAACTGATGGGAATGGTGAGGTAATGGAAGAACAAATAGATGAGAAGGAATTTGGATGTTCAAATGATGGACAAGGAACAAACATTAATATCAACTCAGGGGAAAAGTCTGCGCTGGATTTAACTCTAGTGTCAAGATACGCAGCTGAAATTTGCAATTGGGAACGATGGGGGTAAGGAGGTATGTTACTGTTCTGCTGGAAAGGAATGATAATCCTAGAAAAGGATAAGTTGTATAAAGACCACGTAGACATGCTGACCTCATGGTATGGAAATGGATTATGTAGGAATTTTACTAGCAATACTATAGTGGTCTGGCCCATTTAAGATTTAAATGCGCTGTATGTAACTCATATCATTGGTAGCATGACAATACCTTGGAGTGTTTTTAAGTAGGCAAAAGGGGCGCAGGGACAAAATTGGGGCATTCTAAAACTTCTGACCAGATGTATGTATGTGTCTGACTGATCCACTCACTCCCTGCCTCCGTCCAGGCCATGCGGCATATGGTCATCTGCTCAACCACAGAGCTAACACAGCACTCTAGGCTGCCTATTCTTGTGTTCGCTGAATATGTGTCTGTGGTCCAGTGTGCTGTTTTATGCAGCTTTGTATTTTTAAGGTATTCTTGGTTTGAGAAATGATCAGCTTTTATATTACCTTTTGTTGGGTAATTGAAATCCTTGTCTGCTTTACAGGAATGTGCTTCTTAAATTAGTGACTTACAACAAATACATTTTTCTTCCATTTGGGGTGAGGGGAGAAAGACATCAGGTAACTCATTTACATTATGTAGAGAGCAAGGATTCCTTTAGTTAAACTGCTGACGATAGGTAAGGAAAAATTTGAATGGAATCTTGCTGCAGTATGTATACTGTCGTTTGTCATACAAGTATATGAAATCATTCCAAGTTTGAACATATAAGACTACCTGTACTTGAAAGTCAGGCAGCGAGAAGTCTGTTATGAGTAAGGGGATCATTATTTGCTTTGGTCTGTTACAGAAGCGATGCCGTCATTTTGTGCCTGTGGGATGCCCATTTTCCTCAGTCTTTTCCTGATTTCATTTACACCACATTGCAATGGAGGAAACATTCTTGTGGTTCCTGTAGATGGCAGCCACTGGGTCAATCTGAAAATCCTTCTCGAAGAACTTCATGCCAGGGGACACAACCTCACTGTGATCAGGCCGTCTACCAGCTGGTACATCTCTGAAAAGTCTGATCTTTATACATCCATTACAATTGAAATGGATGAAGATCTTGAGCATTTTTTAGATTGGTCCATAGAGGAATACATCAGGGTATGTGACATCTTTGGCTCCATTTGATGGGGAAATTAAGTAATTTGTGTGTGATAAACATGTTTTAAGCACTCTTTCCATTTTTAGATGCAAAGAGTGCGAGCTTCACTGCTGAATTCCTTCAAATGTATGAAAAAATTCCTCTCTATGATTTTTCAATTCCATTCATTGTGGTCTGAGTTCATAAATCAAATCCTTGATGATCAAAATATGGTGAAAATATTAGTAGTTTCCCAGTATGATCTGCTTCTAACTGATCCTGCCATGCCATCAGGGGCTGTTCTAGCCAAATATCTCAAACTTCCATTAGTACTTTATGTACACTGGATCCCTAGAGGGGAAGGCCACTTTGTGTTGACCCCTTCGCCACTCTCGTATATCCCGGTGCTAGGATCTGGCTTAACAGACCAAATGAGCTTTATCCAGAGGATCAAAAATATATTTTTCTATATCCTTACCTTGTTCCAGCAGAACTTTATTTTTCTGCCAATCTATGATGACATGTGTAATAAGTATATTGAGGGTGGATGTGATGTCATCTCAGTACTACAAGAAGCAGACATTTGGTTGTTCAGATCAGATTTTGTGTTCGAGTTCTCTCGAACACAATGCCAAACATAGACTATATAGCAGGATTTCAGTGCAAACCAGCTCGGCCTCATCCAGCAGAGCTGGAGGAGTTTGTTCAGAGTGCCGGGAAGCATGGAGTCATCATCATGAGTCTGGGAACTTATGTTGATGCTTTGCCCAAAGAGGTTAGAGATGAAATCGCCAGTGCCTTTGCCGAGATGCCCCAGAAGGTAAAAAATGCTGCAGGCTTTGTTTTGTCTCTTAATTGCACAGGTTAACACTATGCTTATGTAACAGAATGATTCTTCTTGTCAAGTTGCCTCTTCATGAAGAAAGATAAGTGCTCTTACTCAACATTGTGAGCTGAAATGTATTTTTTTTTGTTTTTCTGTTCAGGTGATCTGGAAGCATAAAGGAGACCGACCCTCTACACTG
>NW_024582470.1:666178-704863 GCF_018398535.1 Haplochromis burtoni
GACTGGATGCCACAGAAAGATCTTCTGGGTCATCCACAGACCAAAGTCTTTGTAGCTCATGGAGGAACTAATGGTGTCCAGGAGGCCATTTACTATGGGGTCTCTGTGCTTGGCATACCCTTGTTCTTCGACCAGTATGACAACCTTCTGCGACTGCAGGAGAGAGGAGCTGGAAAGATCATTAAGCTAGCTGCTGTTAATGGCCACAGTTTTGAGCAAGGCCTTAAGGAAGTGATCCACCAAGAGAGCTACAGGCAGAACATTCAAAGACTGTCACGTTTGCACAGAGATCAGCCAATAACAGCCATGGAGAAGGCCGTCTTCTGGGTAGAATATGTGATGCGCCACAAAGGGGCTCGTCACCTGCGTACAGAAGCTTATAAGATGCCCTGGTACTCTTACTACTGTTTAGATGTACTGTTCATATTACTGTCTGTGGTCACTGTGCTGCTTCTCTCTATTGTGGTTGTTTTCAGATTTCTGTGCTGCCGAAGACAAAGAAAGATAAAAACTAAACAAAGCTAATTTTGCTGGGACATTCCAAATATTGTCCCTAGTGTTGTAGTTTCACTGCAAAACATGCTAATTATGACTCTGTATTTTTTTTCTTAAGTAAAGTGACAATAAAAATAAAAAAAACCTCTAGAACTACGTTTCACACACATTGTGTGCGTGCATTGAACCTGAATTTGGAAAGAAATTAAGTTGCTTTTAAATAAGAATGGAATCTAATGATTTGTAAAACTTAAACCCATATTTTATTCACAATAGGAGAGAAGAAATGCATCAGATGTTTAAACTCTAATTTCTACTGCATTGAAAAATATTTTTTTGTCTTTGATGGCAAAAAACGGGCATGATTTTTGTCATGGAAGTTATTACAAAAGCCTGGGAACACTTTGAGAAATCACTGACTGTTATGGAATTTCAACCAGTAACCTCTAATACAGGAAGCTCTGAGATAGGCTCTCTGCTTGAAAAGGAGCCGGGGAGGAGACTTGGCCAGCTCTAACTGCTTCTTAACCCTCAGGATGTTGATCCTGCTCTCTCTGAACGCGTGTCCACAGGGCCCACTACTTAAGCGCTCCACTCAGGCACACCTGTTATTAGCAGCTCTCCTTTAAATCTGTATGCTTGATAACTAACTAGATTTCAGTGCAGTGGTCTGGAAAAGTAGGCCCCAAGGATATGTTCATTTTTAAGGCTAGAATAACCTACAAGAGCTCTCAGTGATGTTAGAGTAATATGGTGGTTTTTACCTTTACTCTTTCACAAAAGGAAAAAACAAACAAACAAACGTCTACAATTTTACAGGTTCTGAATGCAGGGTAGGTTAATGCAATTTAGCAGGAGCAAAGCTGCAACCAAATCAAATAATCATATACTCAAGTGACTTTAATTATACCTACCTAATTAACCTACTCTGATCTAATGCTGATATGTGATACTGATCTTGGAGCAGAGACAGGAGGTTGGGCACATCCAGAATGAAGATGCCCCTTAAGTCCAACAGGGAAACAGCATGCCTTTAAAATTCAGTCCCCAAGTATGCAGTGAAAATCCAAATCTTAAAGTTCTTATCCACAGGAAAACCATTAAAATCTTGGAAGTTGTAATTCAGCAGAAAAACAAAAGAAATCCAAATCCTCTTGGATTTATAATGAACACAGCACAAATAAGCAGAATAAAAGCTGAATAATACATAACCAAGTTGATCGCTCTGGCATCTCTACTAAAACGTTGAACTAGGTTGATTCTTCTGTACTGCTCATATCACAGGAGACTAAAAGATGAATAAATGATCTCTTCTGCACAAAACTTTTATACCTGGTCCTCCTTTCTCCCCCCTCTCTTTCTGGACGTCAGTGAGATGACATCTAGTCTCACCTGCTGTGATATCCAGTCACTTGATGTTAGTAACTCCATCACATATGAATATAATTTTCTTAACACTTAATTTAGTTTTTACTAATTTACTTCAACAGGATTTATCATCAGCTCAGTCTAACATGAGTATCATGACTCTTTATGATTCCATCTCTTTTTAACTCCCTGTAGGAATACTTTTTCTCTTCACAACTCTGTGTTCGTTAGTCACAATACACTCAAATGTTTCTTTTTCAAATTATACATGTTAAAGTCAGAGATCCTCTTAGATTAGTGCCTCCTCAGTGTCTCTGTTACTCCCCCCTCCTTTTCTTCTCTCTCTCACATACACACACACACACACACACACACACACTCACACGCACACATCTTTGCACAACCAAGCCACTCCAAATAGAATCTCAGTGAGAAGCCTGAAATTATAGTCATTGTTATATTTTCTTTTTTGTTGTGTTGGTTACATGTATAACATAAACTATCAGCAAAATCACAGAAATTATGATTCCATATTTAACAGTTACAAATACAATTTCTCTTATTTAAATTGTGCATAATCATGGGCTGGTGACACATTTCACATGGACGTTGCATTCGCTGAGCTTGTCTTCAGCTCTCACTTTATAAAGCCTGCATTTCTGATGGTATGAGGGTACAGATTGATGTTGATGGCCACAGTTTTGAGGAAGGCCTGCAAGAAGTACTCCATCAAGAGAGCTACAGGCAAAAAATTTAACGAATGTCACTTTTGCACAGAGATCATCCAATAACAGCCATGGAGCAGGCTGTCTTCTGGGTAGAATATGTGATGCATCACAAAGGAGCTCATCACTTGCGTGCAGAGGGTTATAAGATGCCCTGGTACTCTTACTAGTGTTTAGATGTAATGCTCCTAATGCTGTCTGCAGTCACTGCTCTGCTCCTCTCTATTTTTGTTATTTTCAAATTTCTGTTTTGTAGAAAAGTAAGAAAGAAAAACAAGTAAACAAAGCTAAATGAGACCCATTTTAAAATGAGAAAAAAAATCTTGTATTACCTTGTATTTTCATTAAAATACAAAACAGTAATTTACAAAGTTACAAATACATATAAAAATACATTTTCTTAAGAACGTGATACTTTGATTTTGCTACAAAAAAAAATATATATAAAAAACAAAGAAAAGTCAATTGGACCCACTTCTTAAGAAAACTGCTAAGTAAAATCTTGACATTTTAAACCATTGACAAAAAATCTAATAATCTTTGTAAGGGTCTATATATAGCTATCCATCATATTTGATCAGGAATGCCTTCTAAAATTATATTGAATGACTTATACTCATGTAAACACTCTACTGGAAGTTTTTTACATTTTTATTAATTTATTAAATCTTTATTCAACATCAAAACTAATAAAACCAAATAAAACAAATCAGAGTTAGCCTAACAAACATCCAACTTATTGCACTCTTCACTTACAGAAGTCTTAATGAGACCTCTGGACTCTCCCATGGAGAAAAAAGCATTTAGCTGTAGTGTGCTCTGTAGTTTCAAAATAAGGTGCAAAATAAGAGAATGCTGTTTGAGACAACTGCAAAGTATAGAAGATGTTAAGCGTTTACGCAAATAGAAAGGAAATTTAACCAATATTGCTTTTTCTATTAAAATGAAAATAAAAGAGGTCCCATCATTGAGTCTTGGGGCAAGAAACAGGAAAAATCCAAAGAGAAGTGGCAGGCCTGTGCCCAAAGCTAGGAAATGCAGCTGGACAGCAGGACAGCTGAACAGCTCCGTATCAGGAGAGTTATGTTGGGGAGGGCCTGCCAGAAAGAACATTCACAGACTACAGGGGTGTCCTGAAAATTCAATCTATCCTGTTATAGACAGGTTGTTGATGGACAAAAAGGTACTTTTCAAACACAGGAAAATTCTGTACTGAGCGATATGTCAGTTGATGCTCTTCCTGGTACAACCCAAAAGGGGATTTGTGTCTCATCCTGGAAACATGAGTCATTTGATTGTTAGGCAAACGTGTAAGCCAAAACACTATAAAGTCACAAATTTTATCAATAAATACAAAGAAATAGATTTCAAATTTGAATAAAAAACTGAAAAATAGGGTAATTTTTTTTAGAATATGCTACAATGTATCTGCTACAGTATTTTGTGAAAATACACTACCTCCTGAACAATATTATCTATGAAAGTTAGGGTTTCAGTGGTGATCCTTTTTAACATGATAGCGCTTCTCAAAATCGTCCTTATTCTTTAGTTTATAATTCTTTGGAAACTTTAATTTCCCTTTTTCTGCAGTCATTTTTAGTATCTGTAACATCTTAAACAATTAGATCACTTTGAACTGAAGCAACCAACATTTTATTTGAGAAATTTAAAATGACTATATCATTAATGCAAGTATGTCAATGTGTATGCATAAAAAAGGTAAACAAGGCATTTAAAACCCTGAAACTAAATGATCTCCTGTTGCTGGAGAGAAAAGAAAGAAAAAAGACCGGCACACCAAACCCTGTACAGGTGTGGCACCTCTAGACCTCTACCACTCCTTATGTGTTTTACACAAAACCAGGAAGAAAATACAGAGAAGAAGTAAGCAGTATGGGAGGAGTCGTCACGTGTCAGTGTTAGTGGCTGATAAACCATAATACCCGTTCAGGCAGAAAGGGTTAACAGGGTTAAAGCAGTAGGTTTAAACAGATAATCTATCCAGATTTAAAGTCACCGCAACTCACAATAAGTCCCAGTAATTGTCAGTGAATTTACTTTCTTACAAATGCCAGACGCGAATGTGCAATACAGATAACTGGACTAAAGTTAAGCTCTGGTAGGTTTCATTCTGTTTAAATGTTACAGTTTTATTGTAGAAATGTAGCAGCTGGATTTTACAAAGTAATTGTTATACACTGCAACTTGAGGAGGCAGGCAAAAACCGCCCTAAAATTACTGGTGATAGTGTTTCTATAAAGAGCAAACACATTCAACAAATAGTTTTTTTTTAAGAAGCATTTAGAGATGTTCATGCTGTGTGTCATCTTGCCTGCTAATATGGACCAGTGCCAGGGATGTCTTAAATTCCCTTGAATTTCAAAGTAATTCTGTTGCAATCAGTCAGCTTGCTGATGTTTTAAACCTCATGAGCACATATGTCTCTCAAACAATTATCTCAACATAATTTAAAAAAAAAAAATCCAAAATAAATCTTCTCACTGAGTCTGTTAAACTTTCATTGTTTTAAACTAAACATATGACAAACCACTCTCACTGTTCACCTGCCAAGCATAATTTTTATTCTGTATAAGTCCTGAATGAAATCCAAAAGGGACTAGAAAGCGGCAGGTGTTAGGACCCAGCAGAGACATCAGTAATAACTGCTTTTTTTTTCCTTACTGCGGAAATTGAGATGGTTGTTTTTCTCTGGCATGTAAAACCAAAGCAGCAAGAGTGGGTTCACCAAGTGAAACGGTATTATGAAAATTAACTCACAAGTTTGCACTCTGTCTTGAAAACCTATCTGCAAATCGTAGAGGCACTAATGATTAGCTTACACAAAGCCATGATCGGTGCAGCTATTATGAAGTATAATTTTAAAGCGCTTCCCCTGCTTTTTTGGATGTAATTAGCAGCCATTAAGGACCTGTAGCTGACGCCCTACGATTTCAAAGTTTACTAACTTTACTGCAATCTACAGGCACAGCTCCGTGGACAGTCATGTAAGACACATAAAATAGTCCTTCAGAGTGATTACTGGGCATGTATTTTCTTATAAATATTAACATATTTAAAAGGTCTTGTGACAAATGATCAATAGGAGGCAACTTTGATTGTTTCCCCTTTACTTCTTGGTATTTGCTCTTTCTTTTTTTAGAAGCCTTAATTCGTATGAAAATAAGAAAATACAGTGTACATAAATTACATATTAAAATCTAATAATATTCTTGATGGTTACACAACTCATTTTTATGTATTAAGTACTTTTACTTGTGTCATTTATGCCACTGGACAATACCTGATTATACTTTTTAAAGTAGTGTAGCTTGAAACATCAAGGTTTTAGTAAAGGTTCTAAATTCTTTCTTTGACTGATCCTAAGTGGATCGTAAGAGGAATGTCTGAGGCCTTTCAACTAGATTTAATGTTCAAATATGGTCAAATAACCTCTAGTTCAAATCCCTGAGGAAACTAAATACATTCCATAAGATGTGTATTTATTATCAGTTTGTCTTTTTTGACACGTTAGTCTGCTATAAGCATTGTACTTATGTAACAGCAACAGTCACAAAGGTGCTCACAGTGAAACAGTATCAGTTCTCTGATATCACTAAATTAAATTTAAAAAAAAGTGACTTGTCACGTGTCACAGGTAACTAATTTACCAGAGAAAGAACTGCTCTTGTATAACACTGGAGTTTGAACCCATATGTAAGGAATGATGCATTGGTAGTCCCTGGGCAAGCAGGACTACTGTTGCCTCTTTTTACTGTGGGTAAGTTCATTTCAGACACATTTTCCTTCTCCTGTTGACAGTTGTTGAAAGTTTCTACTGTTTACAAATGTATAAAATAATCTTGAATTGTACTGTATATATATTTAGTCAAACTTTTTAACCTTTACTTGTCATATATATCTTATACGTGGTACATTGACTGATATGACCCTGTCTCCTTCTGACATTATAGGAACCATGGCTTCACATCGTGGGTGGGGGTTGTTTGTTATACTCACTGTTTGCCTCATTTCATTAACACAACATTGCAATGGAGGAAACGTCCTAGTTTTCCCTGTAGATGGCAGCCACTGGATCAATATGAAGATCGTTCTAGAAGAACTTCACACCAGGGGTCACAGCCTCACTGTGATCAGGGCCGCAAACACCTTATTTATCCCTGAGAAGTCTGATATTTACACATCCATTACAATTGATTTGGGTGAAGATGTAGACAACTTCTTCGAGGTGTACCTTCAAGAGCATATGAGGGTATGTGACTATGGATTTAATGTATTTATTTTGGTGTGATGCATTGTGAGTCGGGCAGCAGTCAAAGGTGGAAGCTTTAGCAGTCTGATCCCAAGAGCTTTGAATTCCCACCAAGATTTGTATTTCCTGCTCAGTGCCTCCACTTTCTAGTTTTCCCCAGTGGGTGAGAGGGTTGCTTCGCTGCACCTTCAGGTTAGGGAATGTTGCATGTGCTAACTCCATGAACAAGTTGCTGGCCTAAGAGGAGAAGTTAAAGTATGTTGGGATCTTGTTCACAAGTGAGGGAAGGAAGGAGTGGAAAATTCTTTGTGTGAATAGCATAATATGCAAAACGCACTGTAAATAAACATCTACATGATCTGCACCACAGTTGTGTTTATAGTTTTATGAATGGTGAGTGATAAATATCAGAACTGAGGAACAATATTACCTCAATTCAGTGAGTTTTATGGTAAAGGAGATAATAAATAAAAGTGCTGAAGCTCCCTCCCTTACTATGGCTGCCCTGCAGATACTTTGTGTGACTTCACTTAGGAACCTCCATAATGGAAAATGACCATTTGACTCGACCCTGTATCTCTTTGCTGCTGGATAAGGTGGTTGGGGAGAGGGATGTCAGTGGATTTCTGTTTAGACCGCTGCCCCAGACCTGAATAAGTGTCAGAAAATGGATGGATGCATTTATTTATGAATAACACGTTTTTTTCTAACTATTTTTAGGCACAGAGAGAAGGGACTTCACTGCTGACTTTCCTCAAACTCACCAAGGATTTCCTTTCTATGATTCATAAGGCTCACGTGCTGATATCTGAGATGGCCAAACATATTTTGAATGATCAAAATATGGTCAAAAGATTAAGAGATTCCCAGTATGATCTGGTTCTAACTGATCCAGCTATGGCCCCAGGGGTCATTCTAGCCAAATATCTCAAGCTTCCCTTAGTGCTCAACGTACGCTGGATCACCAGTGGAGAAGGCCACTTTGTGTTAGCTCCCTCACCCCTCTCTTACATCCCAGTGCCAGGATCCGGCTTAACAGACAAAATGAATTTCATCCAGAGGCTCAAAAACATATTATTCCATGGCATTACGCTGTTCCAGCAGAAATTCTTGGTGGGCCCAGTCTATGATGAGATGTGTGATAAGTATATTGAGGGTGGATGTGACATCATCTCACTTCTTCAGGAAGCAGACATTTGGCTGTTCAGGTCAGATTTTGTGTTTGAGTTCCCTCGCCCCACTATGCCAAATGTTGTCTATATAGGAGGATTTCAGTGCAAACCAGCTCAGCCTCTGCCAGCAGAGCTGGAGGAGTTTGTTCAGAGTGCCGGGCAGCATGGAGTCATCATCATGACTCTGGGAACCTTAGTTGATGCTTTGCCCAAAGAGATTGCAGATGAAATCGCCAGCGTGTTTGCCAAGATGCCTCAGAAGGTGAGATAGCCCCTATAATTTACAATTTTAAAGCTGATACGTTACGTTCATTATAGGTGTTGCATTAATTTTCAATCAGCTAAATTATTGTAAATACAATTTATAATCTGAAAGTTGTAGGTACTTAATAGCGTTACAAATAACTGCCTAACTGAAGCAGAATAATGAAACAATTATAATCATATAACAATATAATTTCAGCTGTCTTTCTGTCTGACCCAGAGGTAGTGTAAATCTTTATGATTTAAGATAGACAGAAAGTCTTTAGACTGAGAGGTAGGGAGAAAGAACCAAAGGTTTGTTGAACTTAAACATTTTTAATAACAAAAAGGGAGGAACAACTGAAAAAACATGGCAGTTGAAGAGTATATGAAGTAAGTAGGAGAGTTCATTTAAGGGTAAATCCAAATAAGCAAAAGTCTAAAAAAACAACTAAGGACAAGTCCAGCAGGTGAACTGTGCAGAGAGGGCAGACAAACAAAGGAGTGGAAATGACATGTAAAGCAATACTTTAAAAATAAAACAGGAAAACCACACAAAGACTACTCACAAGTCAGTAAGTTCTTTCCAGAAACAAAAGCTTTTATCATTACTGTCTGTTTCAGGGGTACTTACATACTAATGGTCTTTATTTTTTTGTTTTCTAACCAGGTGATATGGAGGCACAAAGGAAACCGTCCCTCTACACTGGGAAACAACACTTTAATGGTCGACTGGATGCCACAGAAAGATCTTCTGGGTCATCCACAGACCAAAGTCTTTGTAGCTCATGGAGGAACTAATGGTGTCCAGGAGGCCATTTACTATGGGGTCTCTGTGCTTGGCATACCCTTGTTCTTCGACCAGTATGACAACCTTCTGCGACTGCAGGAGAGAGGAGCTGGAAAGATCATCCACCTGTCTGATGTTAATGGCCACAGTTTTGAGCAAGTCCTTCAACAACTGCTCCATCAAGAGAGCTACAGGCAGAACATGCAACGAATGTCACGTTTGCACAGAGATCAGCCAATAACACCCATGGAGAAGGCCGTCTTCTGGGTAGAATATGTGATGCGCCACAAAGGGGCTCGTCACCTGCGTACAGAGGCTTATAAGATGCCCTGGTACTCTTACTACTCTTTAGATGTACTGTTCATATTGCTGTCTGTGGTCACTGCTCTGCTCTATTCTATTGTGGCTCTTGTTAGATTCCTGTGCTGCCGAAGAAGAAGAAAAGCAAAAACTAAACAAAGCTAATTAAGGCCATATTTGTTTAGAAATACTGTAGTCTAAAGTGAGTTATGTAAAGCACTGTTTTTATAGAAAAACATATATATAGCCATTCTTATCTCAAATTTTTATATGGTACAAATGACTTGACAGTTGTTTTTTACTAAGTGAATTGTCAAATATACATTTGGTGATTAAATATAGATTTAGTGATACATTAAAAATCAAGATCCTGTGATTTTTAATGCCAAAATATCAGTCTCTGACTGTTAGACACTGACCAAATCACATTTTCTTTTGTTCTTTTCTCATAAAGTGCTCTATAAATAAAAAAAAATTTAACATTTAAAAAATAGTTGTAGTGTTTTTACTAAAAATAATGTCTGGTGTAACCACGGTAACTTCTGACCCCACTTCCGCCAATCCCTTTATTGTGGCGGGAATGAACCCTGCATAAGTTCCGGGTCAAGCAGCTGCATGTTTCCTGCTCCTCTGGCTGCTGTTGTGCCTGTGGTTGGCGTACTTGTCCGATATCGACAAATTTTACACTACATACCAGTTGGCATCGTGCAATAACCCGGCCGATTCATTCATCTTTACACCACCTCACAATTGACTCAACGGTGAGTTATTTGTTTGTTTTGTTTTGTCACAATTAATGAAAATGCGGAGCCGCCATCGCACATGCTAAAACGCCGGTAAGCTAATGCTAGGCTAGCGACAGTAAGTGCAATTACTAGTTTTATTTATTGAATATTGTTGTTTTTGTTTATTCCATTATGGCCGAATGTTGACTTAACGTATCTATAGTTGAACGAGTGATTTGATTTTTGTAGTTTTGTCTGCTTTGGATGTTCTTTGTTACTTTTCTGATGAAATGCCAAAACGGCGTATGAGATTTTGCATTGAGTTAAATTCCCTTGAGATTATTGAATCTGTTGCGCAACACCTGTGGTTAAATGAGTTTTGTAAATATAGTTTAACTTTGGATAATGTTTATTAGCTTTATTGCTGATATACTTTGATGGGACCCATGAGAATGTTTTTCCATAATAGTATTTTGAATGAAATTCATTATAAGAGATGATCTTTTATTGATTGTTGTATGAAACATGGCATTAATTACTTGTCTTTTGTTATTTATGGATTTATGTATTTTGTCACGGCAGTAGAATGCTGTTTCATTTTCTTCTGTGATAATTTATGTTTTTGACCTTGTTTAGGTCAGGTTTTTTTTTTCCTCCCGCGATCAGCCCTGATCAGCGCGGGATGGCGAGCCACCCGACCACCGCTACGTTGCAGTAGGAATCGTAAACCTATGGACTGAATTAAACTGTTGACACATGACCTATCACAGGTCCATGGAACTAAACTAAATCTCATACTGGACTACACCTCATCCCACCTCCTTTTGGAACCTAATAAGCTGTTTTGTATTGTCAACATTATTTTTGTTTGTGATATATATGCATATTTTTTATTATTTTGTACATCTGTCTATACATTTCTCATAACAAACATAATATATATATTTTGAGCTCTACTTTGGTTTCCTGTGTTTTATTCACACACTCAGGCTCCATAGTCGAAATTAATTTTGATAGCTCATTGTCTATGAAGCTGCAGTCAGGCGTCCTGGTCCTTTAACCGCGTTACACTGGCAATTAGGGCTGGGCCATATTATACCGTTCACGGTAATACCGGTATAATGTTAGGCAACGATAGGAAAATGACATATCGCGATAGAATATGAGTAAAACGCGCATGCGCAGTGCCTTTGTTTTCATACGCACATGGCCGATTGTTGAGTGAAACAGATGAACCAGAATTGGTTTGTAAAAATGGTGCAACTTCAGTGATGTGGAACTGGTTTGGTGTTTGTCCGTCAGATACACGACAAAGCACATTTTTTTGCAGAACATGCAAGCGGCCGTTGTTATTGTCGTATTTGTCGACTAAGATGCTCTTAAATCTGGGAGTAATCTGGGTCCTAAACTCCGTATGCTTCAGGTCAAACGAACACTGCAGCATCACTGAGAGTTAAAAACTGTCTAAATTCTTTCATCTTTAATAAAACGATCAGCATTGCTGCTTTACCAGGTGTAACTATGAAGTTTAACTTCCAGGCATCCATGAAAACAAAATTTATTACATTTAACGGAGTTAGAAGTTAGCAGGAAGCTAGCGGAAGTTAGCTCGCTAGTTTCGCTAGTTACCTAAGCATGATATAGCATGTTCTGACTGAGAGATTTCTGAAAAAATTCAAACGTACAGCTCTGCTATCACTTCCAACATAAATGAAGACAGGAAACTAAACAGCAGTGACGTTTGTAGGGTTACTGAAGTTGGGCTAGCTGGTATATAATGATGTGCTACGTGATCGCTAGCGACACAGCTATGTTAGCATAACATAAACAGTGAAGCTGGAGGACGAACACTAACACTTTTCCACTTATAAAAGTTAACGTGAAGGTTCCTCATGGTTAGAGACAAATGCAATCGCATGGCAGGATGCTGTAAACGGACCAAACTTCAGTCAGGAGAACAACTGAGATAATCCATCCACAATACGAGGTTAGTCATTAATATACTGCAACAACATGGGAATAGAGCAGCTGCCAGAGAATTCAACATTAATGAATCAATGGTACAGAAGTGGAGGAAGCAAGAAGAATGAGTTTAATAAAGTTTGATTTATCTGACTGCTTTGTTTCGCTTAATGTGCCTTATAATCCCGTGCACCTTATGGTCCGAAAAATACGTACTGCACACTGCAGTTTAATGTTGCAAAGCACCTCTTTTTAACTTCAGTGGATATTATACATGGTTATGCTCAGGATATGTCAGCCCATTTCTACTGGAAATGCCTTTTGGTTAAACTTTCAGCAAGGAATTTGCATTTGCACTGTTACATTTTTATAAAGCTTTAATGTACATAAAAACCAGCTTCTTGTTTAAGTGAAAATAAATGGAAGGTTGTCTTTTTGCGCTAGTAATGTTGTGGAGTTGTATTTTGTCTCGCATCAATTATATCGTCAGTTATATCGTTATCGCAAATTTTCAAATATATATCGTGATAAATATTTTTGGCCATATCGCCCTGCTCTACTGGCAATGTCTTTAGTAATGATAATAACAATGACAATTTTATTTATATAACACAAATCTCATTTACTCTACATGGAGGAAGATGGCATTAAAACATATGTAATTGATCTCATGTCTGCAGGCAGGTTGTTCCAAAGTACAGGATCACAATAACTGAAAGCACTTTCAGCACTCTGGGATGTTATTCTGGGAACAATTAAAAGATCTGAACACGATGCCCTGAGAGTCCTGCAAATATGAAATAATTAAAGCTACTTGATATGAATGCAAGTAATGTAACACCTCTGTGTAACTTGTTGTCTAAGTATCAAAGACAGTTTATTGTTTCCTTTAGGACTCCTGTATTACATCAAATTGTGAGAACTGGCAAGTTGATTACAAACCAAGAGCACATGTAACTCATTCTGCCAGGATGCCGTAAAAGCCAATTTGTCATGGTCCTGGGTCGGTGACCCAGTGTTTTTGGTTGTGTACTTTTACTTTTGATCGTTTTTGTATTATGATTGTTGTGTTTCCCTGCTTGTGTAGCCCCTTAGTGTAGTAGGTCTCTGTGTTTAGTCCGCGTCTCTGAGTCTGTGTTTCCTGTTTTACGTTGAAGGTCTGTCTTATGTCAGTGTGTTCTGTTTACGTTGCCCCTGCCTCGTCAGCTGTGATGTCTTCCAGGTGTGTTCCCCTCCTGTTTCCCATCCCTTGATTCCTGGTGTGTGTATTTCAGGGGCTGTATCCCAATTTAGGGTCTGCAGCCTTAAAGTACGCAGCCTCAACGGTCTTCAAGGGCCGCGTACTCAAAGACCGCTGAGGCCGGAAGTGTGAGGCTTGTGAAATGGGACAGTCTAGCCTCCGTCGGGCTGCCCAGGTTGCCTAGCAACCATGCTAGCTGGAAACGTGTGGTTGACAGAAATGAAGGAGAACATATTTTGTTCGTTTGTTTGATTCTACATGAGCTTTGTGTGATTTAATAAGTATCTGAGGCTGAGACCACAGGACTGTAAAACATGATTATTGGGCTTCATTTCTGTACTGAACAGTCATATAAGATTAGCTAGTAAATGACAAATAGTTAATGTTGTTCATGAGACTAGAGTCAGTGTAAATATGAGATGGCCAATATTAGTTATTATACTAATCATTATTAGTTATTACAGCAGTGAGTTTGAACTCTCAAATCAAATCACTTCTATTGTCACATCACATGTGCAGGTACACTGGTACAGCACATGTGAGTGAACTCTGTGTCAAATACTGAGCTTCAGTAAAGATTCAAGTTGCAGCTATTTATATGTCCTATCACCTTAAATCTTCACTCAAAGACACTCAAGTATCTTTGACAGTGTATATATAGATGTATTATATATAAGAGACAAATGTTGTTCCTTCAGTATGTTGGCATTACTAAATTTGGCTCAATGCTTACATATATGTGTAAAAAGCAAATGTACGAGCTGTGATAACTGTTTCTGATAGAATGAAGAGTAGACTGATATATGAAATATTCCTTTATTGGGTGAGAAAATCAGACCATGTCATAACTGCTTTAAGTCATACAGAATAGATATCAGAGCCTTAAACAGGCTGACTTCTGCTAAATGGGTCAAACTGGGCAGAAAGTATACAAACACATAACATCCTTATAGAATATGATGTAACACTATAGATCAACTTAGCTCAGAATATATAAAGCATATAAACAATTACAGCAATATGATGCAACAAACACAGCAGCTACTGATCCAAAATACTCAAAGCTTCATAGAACTGAAACAAACATTTATTTTAGCTCCATTCTGCTGCTGATACATACTTTAGGTTTCTGAACATTAAACTTGTTGCTGCCTTTCATAGTGTGTAACTTGAAGGCCCTGAGTACTTTCTCCCACACTGAAAACACTGGAATGATAAAATTATTTGAACATTACCTAATAAGACTGATTCAGGACAGACAATTAGTTATGTTAAACTTTTCTAGCAGTCCTTCACAAACAGGGAACAGTCTGTCTATTCTCTCCATCTGTCAGCTGCTGCTGGCTCTTCCTCCTCCTCTTCCTCACACACTGCTGAGTTTGTCCTGGTGGATCATCAGGGGTGCAAAGCCTCACAGATGATGTGCAGCAGTGGGTCCCTCAGTCTGTCCTCACTCTGGACACTTGCAGTTGTCACACATGGAAATCAAATGTGTGATAAGCTGCAGGATTCAAACACAAGTGTAACTTATAAACACATGTTCATACTTTTATTCCACAATCAGAGAGAAAGAAACAGAGAGAGAGTGCAGGACAGACAGACAGGTGACAGTCTCAGGTGTATACACTGCTACAAACAGCACAAGAAAGGAGGATTTAGTGTTTGTGTTATTACGAGTGCTAAACAAGAAGAGTTCCCAGATGGTACAGTGGACACATGTGTGACTGCCTGTGATTAAAGCATCTTTCTTTCAGCTTAACGAGTGAACCGTCAGCTCGTTCAAACACACGTTAAAGTCCGTTTGGCTCGACACCACCAAACAGAGGCAGCAATGTAACATAGCTAACGTTAACAGTGCAGTGAATCCTGCTTGTGCCGTGATATTCAGGACTGCAAACCGAGCAGCATCACTGACTTTCAGCTTGTTGTGTTTGTGGATATATGACTGACTTTAATTATCCACAAAATCATCACATTCTCTGTAAGATTAAGGTCAACTTTATATATATTTTGAAGTAGAGGCTTTAAAACCAAGTTAACGCTGCAAGTACAAACGTCACTAATGTCACACAACTTTGCCGACATGTGGCCAACAGTAATGTTTTAATGTTCTTCGTTAATAAACATTCGCACATAAATAAGTGACATCATATTCAGTACTTACTTTTGACAGTTCACTCTTCGGCCGGTCTGCTCTGCCGTATTTTGCGGCAAAATTATCCACACCCACCACCGCGCTATGAATTGTGGGATATATGGGACCACGAAGCGTGCACCGGACCACGCTATTTGGGGAACTCGACGGCGCAGTTGGAGTATGCATTTGAAGTACACTTCAAATTGGGACAGCCGTCGTCGCGTGGTGGTGACGTAATCGCACTTAAAATGCGTCCTTAATGTGTGCAGACCCTGAATTGGGACACAGCCATAGTGTGTGTTACCTCGTCCTCGTTGCTGGTTTGTCTGCGTCTCTCCGTCCGTCTTTCTGTGTATTTCCCCGTACCTCCCTGCATCTTGGTTTCTGTTTAGTTCTGTTAGTTTTCCAGTTTAGGTTTTCTTAGTTTCATGTTTCACCCGCGTTATCCCTGTTGTATCCACTGCTGTTTAATAAACTCACTTGCACCAGAGCTGCCGCTTCCTGGGTCCTAACTAATTCACACGCTTGCCCCGGCAACCCGTGACACAATTTTTATGAAAGACCTGGAGAGCTGGTATGCACTGTTTGTTATTCTTTTTATTTATCAATACATTATCCTCTTATTTAAAATCAATACCAGTGCAGAAAACCCCCTAAAAAGATGATGATGGAAAAAATCCATAATTTTAGAAAATAGTGTGTATTAAAACTAGTGCTGTCAGCGTGAATCTCTCGTCTCGTTATCTCGTTTAACGAGATTAACGCTGACAGCGCTAATTAAAACCATTACTGTTACCTAAACAGTTCAAAAACAGATGCCTTGAAATAATCAGCAATTATGACCACAGCTTTCTGAGAGTTGTAACATATTAGCCAAATAGATAAGGTTGTATCACAACTGATTATTTCAGTGAGTTACATCAACGAGTAATTGACGTAACTCAAAGTCAGCTGAGATATGAGAGAAAAGAAAGAAATAATCGCACATCTACCCAATGAAACTGTCATATAAAGGGATAGTGGGGATTTCCACTTTTTCTGATCAAATGAAAAACAAAACACAAATTAAGGCCTGTGTCAAGTTACATTTACTCACTAGCCAAATAGAAATACAGAAAAACGGAGCCCCCTAACCTACTGTGTAATCAAGAAGTAAAGACAAGGAATTTATGCAATTGTTTCTTCAGTATTTTAATGACATGGGGATACAGGCAGGGTGGTATATTATGTCTCACAGTAAGAAGGTCCTGGGTTCAAACCTGCTGCCTACCTGGCGCCCTTCTGTGTGCAGTTTCCATGCTACACCTACCCCAGTTTGGGGTCTCTCAGGGTACACTGGCTTCCTCTCAAAGTATAAAGACATGCATGTTAGTGGGTGATTCTTTAGGCGTGAATGTGACTCAGGTTTGTATCCCACCTCTTGTCCTATTACAGGTGGGGGCAGGCTTCGGCCAACCCTGAATTGGATAAGTGGAAGAAAATGGATGGATGGTGATACAGGCTAAACCAATAAATACAACTAAATAAAACAGTTGCAGATTACACAGTGTGCAACAATGGAAAATAAAGTTAATACCATTCTAATAAAATGAAAATGTGAAAAAAAAAATGCTAATCTAGTTTCAATTTCTCCAGCAACATATACAGGTATAAATTGTGAGGCCTCCCTTTTAAGAAACCTCTGGATCTGAAAAACCTCCAGCTCGCACTGGAACAGTTCCTGAAAAACCAGGCCAACGTGAAATGCCAAAAAAATTGTGGCCCCCCTTATTTGGATTTTATTTCTTTTTATAACTCATCCATCTGGATACTGGAGTTAGGAATATGGCAGCTTTGATTGAAAGGTGTCCCAACAGAGGGCCTGTAGCTGATTAATGCCTCCTAGCCCTCACGACTGTAGACTGGAGTCACTGGAGTGAATCACTCCATCGCGTTTTTGCTGTTGTAGTGAATGAAAGTCTGTTGCTTAGCATTATGTCTATGCATTGCACCCGTATTGTTCTTCTGCAAATACGGTGTCTACAATTTTCAAGATACGATGTTCTAATTTTATGCAACAGTAGATACCAATAACAACTTGAGTTGATTTAATTTAGGTGAACATCGGGTCAAAGTCGGTTCGCATTTTTCCTTGATCCTCATTGTTAGCTGCCAAGGTTAAAGTTGACCTTCTAGAAACCATATAGAGTAATATATCTCATGAAAGGGGACAGAGAAAGCTTTACACACAAGTGTAATTTTTTTCAATACGAAGCCCGACAGTGTTGCAATTACAGCACAAAGCTTTGCAAAATTGCATGCTGCATGAATATATCTTAAAATCTGATGTTGTAACGGCTTATAAAAGCCAATGATTTCAGGGAATTCTCCTCCACTTGTATGTGTAAAGATAAAAAATTATTATGTAATGCTTCAAGGTCATAGGTTATAGGTTTGGCATCCGGAAATTGTTATAAAAGCAGGCTGACGTCAGCATGTTGTCATAACAACATTCTAAAACATCACAGTTTCAGTATAGCCCTTGCCCTTAGGGGGGAGTTGCACTCTCTTGAGTACTCTTGTTTATGCTAAGGAAACTATTTTTGAAGTGATGACATAAATCAGCCTTCAACCTCTAATCCAAATTTGCCCACTTATGGGAAATGCTAATAATGAATGATTTCAAAACATCCAAAATCCATGGGTAATGTCTATCACCTCAATATTTACATTTTATACAGTCCATGGTGGTTTTCCACATAATTTTGGTAAAAGGAACACGTCAGTTATTCCAGACACAATGAATAACACTTTTACAAATGCGTGTGTTTTATATTTTATGTGTGCGTGTGGGAACGGCTCACATGCATACATAAAACAGGTGCTGTGCATGTCTCTGTATTGTCACTGCTATCAGCAACTGAGATAGCCAGCACCCAACCTTCTTTCCTTCCTCTGTGTCCTCATAATACTTACACAATCTGTTGCACTTTTCCTGCCCAACTCCCTATTGATTCCTTGGAAAATTGTTCTTGTGAGTATGGCTGGTAATGGATGAGCTCACTGTGCATGTTCTGTGTTAGAGGCTAGTCAAGGCTTAGATGTAAGATCAAATAAACTTTCATTCTACACAGTAAAGGTAGATTTAAATGAGAAAATTGCCAAATTATAAGGAAGTTTTCAATATATCTATATCAATATCCATCTAAATATATATATTTAACTATCTCTCTCTCTCAAAACAAAAAGCAACAACAAACACGTCCATGAGAGTTTCAAGTTTCCGTTCCCTGTCTTGTCACTCAGCTCACACACAGAGAGAGCCTCTTTGGCTTGTGCTCTCAAAGGGCATCTCCAAGGCCTGACATCATCCTCTCCACAGTCACACCAATCACATTAATTTCACCCTCTATGGAGGAACTACTGGCCAGGAGCACAAATGGCTCCAGTGATTCTGCACAGGAAATTCTGCTTTACTTAAGTTTGAAGCTTGCACATGTTACTGTCTGTTGAGTCTTGGCAGTCATAGCCATCCTTCAGTGATGTGGAATTCTCCCGGACAGACCACAGCATCCATTCTCCAAAATCTGCTGGATCATGTGGTTTAATGCTGCAGCACCTGCAGTGTTTATGACTGGAAATGTTTCTCTACTCAGTGTTGTTTTCTTTAAATGATTATAGTTTAAATTCATTTTTTGTTTGAATTACAGTTGGGGCTGGGTATTTCATTTTTGGTCTGATATTCTTGGGTACACGAAAAACATTTCTCTTTTAGATGCTTTGGAAGACTCAGTTTTTACTCTTCTATATTTATTTGCACCATGATAAATTTTCACAATCAAAGATATTCCTGATGATCTGTTTGCACAGTGTACAGTACAGATGTACTGTATGTATTTTATACTTATTTGCTATTCACATATAATATGGCAACCTTATATATATCCAATGTTATGACATTTCATATCTCCTCTACTACCAATCTATGATGTTTATGCCATAAAAGTGAAGACATTTCCTTTTGATGTTTTCTTAATTTAAATTTTTCAAGTTCTGGTTTGACTCCTCATTTGTTAAAGATACCACCTGTAAACACTTTACTTTAATGTAGCATAGTAGTCTTTGTATGTAATATGTAACAGCAGAAAGAAATCACATAGTATGATTAGTAGCAGTGACATATTTGGAGTCATTTGTAAATGCTAGATGTCACAGTACATTAATCTTAAAGTGAATCCTGGATGCCACTTTGCTATTTGTCTCTGCAGACTATCCTTGAGTTCCATAAATTTTAGATCTGCAGCTATGGTCAGCTGGTTTTAATTTAGAGTTGGAGCATCAACAGCAGAGCTGTCTGGCATTGATGGGGAAGAGTGTACGGATCCTTTGGGTCAGAGCCCAGGAGATATAGCGCAGTTTCAGTACATAAAAATTTGGCCAGAATTTGTCTACATGATGGAAAAAAATTGTACAGGGATCAATGCAGGGAGCAGTGCATGTGGCACAAAAGTAATAACGATGATATATCTTTGCTAATCAAGCAATTAAAAAAAAAAACATTTTGGGGCTGATTTATTATGGATGATGAATTAACATAAGAACCAGATTTAAGAGAAACATTGCCTCATTAAATTATTAAATTAAATAATCAGTTTTATTACTTTGCAATTATTCAGGGCTGATTTTGTTTTTTGTTAATTTATTACGCTCCTTTGTGTATGCAAAGTTTGATCTTTCTCTAACTTTCAATATTAAATGTGTTACACTGAATCATAACAAAGGAATTATAACAAATGCAATGTGTGTGTGTGTGTATGTGTGTATGTGTGTTTGTATATATGTATGTATGTATATATATGCATATATATGTGTGTGTGTGTGTGTATATATTGTATATATATATATTTATATATATATATATATATATATATTATATATATATATATATATATATATATATATGTATATATATACGTGTATATATACACGTATATATACACATATACACATATATATATACATATACACATACATTACATATAAATACATATATATACATATATATATAATACATATATATATGTATATATACATATACATATACATATATATATATATATATAATATAAATATATATATATATACATATATATAATATATATATATATATATATATTTGGTTATATATTATATGTATGTGTGTGATGTTATATATGTTGTATATATATGTGTTTTTATATATATGTGTGTTATATATGTATGTGTGTGTATATATGTATTTGTGTGTGTATATATATGTGTTGTAGTATATTTGGTATGTGTATATGTGTTGTTGTATATTGGTTGTGATGTGTGTGTATATAGTGTGTATATATATATATATATAGAAAATAAAACACCCAGCACTGCGCCTGTGGCAGGTTTATCTCCAAGCTCGGGCCGGATCTGCTGGAGCCACTCGCCTAGCTTGGGAGTCACCGCACCTAGTGCTCCGATTACCACGGGGACCACTGTTACCTTCACCCTCCACATCCTCTCGAGCTCTTCTCTGAGCCCTTGGTATTTCTCCAGCTTCTCGTGTTCCTTCTTCCTGATATTGCTGTCATTCGGAACCGCTACATCGATCACTACGGCCGTCTTCTTCTGTTTGTCTACCACCACTATGTCCGGTTGGTTAGCCACCACCATTTTGTCCGTCTGTATCTGGAAGTCCCACAGGATCTTAGCTCGGTCATTCTCCACCACCCTTGGGGGCATCTCCCATTTTGACCTCGGGACTTCCAGGTTATACTCGGCACAGATGTTCCTGTACACTATGCCGGCCACTTGGTTATGGCGTTCCATGTATGCCTTGCCTGCTAGCATCTTGCACCCTGCTGTTATGTGCTGGATTGTCTCTGGGGCATCTTTACACAGCCTGCACCTGGGGTCTTGCCTGGTGTGATAGACCCCAGCCTCTATGGATCTTGTACTCAGAGCTTGTTCTTGTGCTGCCATGATTAGTGCCTCTGTGCTGTCTTTCAGTCCAGCTTTGTCCAGCCACTGGTAGGATTTCTGGATATCAGCCACCTCCTCTATCTGCCGGTGGTACATACCGTGCAGGGGCCTGTCCTTCCATGATGGTTCCTCGTCTCCCTCCTCTTTCTTGGGTTTCTGCTGCCTGAGGTATTCACTGAGCACTCGGTCAGTTGGGGCCATCTTCCCAATGTATTCTTGGATGTTCGTTGTCTCATCCTGGACTGTGGTGCTGACACTCACCAGTCCCCGGCCCCCTTCCTTCCGCTTAGCGTACAGCCTCAGGGTGCTGGACTTGGGGTGAAACCCTCCATGCATGGTAAGGAGCTTTCTTGTCTTTATGTCAGTGGCTTCTATCTCCTCCTTTGGCCAGCCTATTACCCCAGCAGGGTACCTGATCGCGCTACGTGTTGATGGCCCGGATCTTGTTCTTACCATTCAGCTGACTCCTCAGGACTTGCCTGACCCTCTGCAGGTACTTGGTGGTTGCAGCTTTTCTAGCGGCCTCTTCATGGTTCCCATTTGCCTGCGGGATCCCCAGGTACTTGTAACTGTCCTCTATGTCTGCAATGTTGCCTTCTGGTAGTTCAATCCCCTCAGTTCTGACTACCTTCCCTCTCTTTGTTACCATCCGACTACACTTCTCCAGTCCGAAGACATTCCAATGTCATTGCTGTATAGCCTGGTAGTGTGGATCAGTGAATCGATGTCTCGTTCACTCTTGGCATACAGCTTGATGTCATCCATGTACAGGAGGTGGCTGACAACTGCTCCGTTCCGTAGTCGGTATCCGTAGCCAGTCTTGTTAATGATCTCACTGAGGGGGTTCAGGCCTATGCAGAACAGCAGTGGGGACAGAGCATCTCCTTGGTAGATCCCGCACTTGATGGTGACTTGTGCTATGGGGGGCTATGGGGGAAACACCAAGACGTTCTCAAGCCAGCCAAGAGATATAATCTCTCCATGATGTCCTAGGTCTGCCGTGGGGCCTCCGCCCAATGGGACATGCCCGAAACACCTCACACAGGAAACGCTCAGGAGGCATGCTGGAACCACCTCAAGTGGTTCGATGTGGAGGAGCAGTGGCTGTACTCTGAGCCCCTCCCTTAGAAGTCCCCTCCCGAACTTCTCAACCTATCTAAGGGAGAGGCCAGCCACCCTTTTGAGGTAGCCCATTTCCACTGCTTGTATCCGGGATCTCGTTCTTTCAGTCACTATCCACAGCTCATGACCATAGGTGAGGGTAAGGATTCAGATTGTGTGGTAAATCAATGATAAACTTTGCTTTTACACTCAGCTCTCTCTTCACCTCAATGGACTAGTACAGCGCCCGCATCATCAATCCATCTGTTGATCTCCCGCTTCTTTCTCCCATCACTTGTGGACAAGACCTCAAGATACTTAAACTTCACCACTCCACCACCTCTCCAGGTGCTGAATCTCATTCCCACCACTTCACAGTCAGCTGCGAACCGTTCCAGTGCGAGCTGGAGGCCATCACCCGATGAAGCTACAGAACCACATCATCTGCAAAAAGCAGAGATGAGATTCTAAGACCACCCAACTGAAAGCCTTCCGCCACTTGGCTACGCCTAGAAATTCTGTCCATTAAAATTACAAACAGAATCGGTGACAAAGGGCAGCCCTCACTGAGTCCATCATCATACCGAACCCACGGAATGAATCCAATAAATTGCCGGCTATGTGGACCAAGCTCTTTCACCGGTTGTATAATGAGCGAATGGCCCGTAGCAATGGGCCAGACACCCCATACTCCCAAAGCACCTCCCACAGTACACTCTGAGGGACACGATCAAATGCCTTCTCCAAGTCCACAAAACACATGTAGACTGGTTGGGCAAACTCCCATGCACCTTCAAGTATCATTGAGAGGATAAAGAGCTGGTCCAGTGTTCCACGGCCTGGATTGTTCCTACTGTATCCGAGGTTCAATTAACAGAGAGACTCTCCTTTCCAGCATCCTGGCATAGACTTTCCCAGGGAGGCTTAGGAGTGTGATGTCCCTATAGTTGGAACACACCCTCCGGCCACCCTTCTTAAAGATGGGAACCACCACCCTGCTCTGCCAAGCCAGGGGTACTGCCCCTGATCTCCATCCAACATTGTAGAGGCTTGTGAACCAAGGCAGCCCTACGACATCCAGAGGCTTCAGAAACTCACCCCAGGGGCTCTGCCACCAAGGAGTTGTTTAACTGCCTCAGTGACCTCGCCCCCAGAGATAGGCAAGTCGTCCCCTCGTCCCCAGACTCTGCTTCCTCCACGGAAGACGTGGGAGTTGGATTAAGGAGTTTCTCAAAGTATTCCTTCCACTGCCTAACAATGTCCCCAGTCGAAGTCACAGCGCTCCACTCCACACAGTGCAGGTAAAACATTGTTTTCCCCTCCTGAGTCCTCTGACAGTTTTCCAGAATCTCTTTGAGGCAGTCTGAAAGTCTTTTTCCATGGCCTATCCGAACCTCTTCCACACTCGAGTTTTTGCTTCAGTCACTGCCCGATCTGTGTTCTGCTTGGCCTTGGGTTACCACCATGACAGGCACGAGCCACCTTGTGGACGCAGTGGCTTCAGCAATAGAGGTGACTCAATGTCCCAAGTCTCCCCTGGAATGCTGTTGAAACTCTTCCCGAGGTGTGCGTTGAAGATCTTGCGGACCGGGGCCACTGCCAGGCTTTCCAAGCACACCCTCACTATAAGTTTAGGTGGGCCAGGTCTGTTATGTAGTAATAATAATAATAATAATAATAATAATAATAATAATAATAATAATAATGTGTCTCTGTTACTATCATAAGTAATTATCCTCATAATAACAATATTCAGTATTTTTCCGTGTCTGTGAATGAAAGAAGAGAACAAAAAACATGCTGAAAACACAGAGTAAGCTGCAATTTGTTTTATCAGGGCCTTGTGATGTTAAGCAACCATTCCTTGTGCAAACTTGAACTTTTCAGAGGCAAGCTGCCACCAGTCATTTAAATGATATTACTAAAGAGCTACACCATGGACAGAAGCTTCTTGCGTAATGGTGATTCTTAGAAGCAAAAGTAAACCAGGAAAACATGAGGTCAATCCGTGCATGTGCTACAGTTAAGACACTCCTTGGTTGAAATCCAAAAGTGAAATTGGTCCAAAATTTTGCTTTCAAAATATTTTGAATAATTTAGTCAGATAAAGATCGTACGATATGACAGCAAAGTCATCACAGCTCAACAGGTAGCTGCCAGGGCTATTGATTTGCAGATGAAGCATGCTTGATACTACAATTCTTGAAGCTGTTACCTGTACATTAGTAGACACAATCAGGACTAAGTACACAATAATAACTGTGTAAAACTTTTTTTTTGTTTCTTTTTAACCTGCATGTTATACTCATTAACATATTAAAAATATACTGTAAGTGATAATACTTTGGATAATGTAATAATATACATGAGATATAATTGTGAACATTTCTCATTTAAACCATTTAAAAAAATAGTAAAAACGTTATTCAGTTTTACATTTGATTTCAGGTCTATGGACTCTTATGAAAATTAAACTTAGGTTTATAGACATCTGTCTGAGGAAGTGATTGCTCATCTGATTTAGTGTCAATACTCTTGAAAACCTTTTGATTGCTTTATGCTTTTTTGGGGTTTTTTTCACCAACACTTTACTTTCAGTATATTCATATACACGATGTAGCTCTACAGACAGAATAGCCATGTTAGATAATGGAAAAGTAGATGAAAGGAATTTCTTTAGTCATAATCTGCATTGTATTCACACATTTATTGGTCAGTTGTTTGTAAGGTACAAACATAGGATTGTAAAGTCTGATTGTGTATAGACATACACGAGTCAAGTTCCCGATCAAAAGTATGAAACATCTGTCGATCTATCGCCGTCATGATAGAAAAAACCCCATCGTGGCATTTTAAAATGATCATGCCATAATTTACAGAGGTACAGTAGAAGATCTACCGGTAGCAAAACACTATTTAAAACAGAGCACCATATGACAAAAAACAACAAACCAAAAGAATACAAAACTCTTTTGTACTAATCTGTTTGCAAAGTGATATCGAAAAAACAAACAAACAACAATTCTTGTACAATATACCTCACCTTTCACCCTATTTTGCCCCCACATTAAAAATCACTATTCCTTACACACCAAAATTAGGGAAATAAAGAGTTTAATCGTATGGCTATTACACGAACTGTGCCTCAGATGGAGTAACAAACAAACTTAATGGTTCTTTGGATTAAGAAATGGCTAAATTAATTTAATCTCAATCTGCGGTTTTTCAATCCACCACTGCTCGACCAGGAGCGCTGGAGATGCATACAATCCTTGTGGTGAGCCCTAAGCGTTTATCTTTCTGCAAGATTCACTCCCTTGGCTTATGGTGACGCCTGACCAGCCTTGCCCGCCTCTTCATTCCAGCTGAAAAAGACGAAGCAGAGCGAACAAAATGTATTAAGAAGATAAAGGCTGTGAATGCATCAGCAAGTAATTATACTGTTACCTGGAGCTTTCCTGGCAGCAGCAAATCTACCTCCTTCTGCAAATTTAAGAGATAATATGGTTAGTTTGTATATTAGAGATATACAGACAAGTATGTCACAAAATTAAAGTCAAAGCACTTACCTTTAATGATTCTGCTAATTCTCTCAGACTCCTCATCGATCAGACTTGGGTCTCCGTGGATTGTAGTGATCCTGGAAAAGTCTGGGCCTGAACGTTTGAAACAAAATCATTACATCTAAAATCCGAAATCATGTTCTGAGTCAAATCAGTTTTTAAAAAAGCTTCATGATTACTTTCCTACCTTGAGGTATCCACTTGCACTGAATATAGATTTATAATCATGATCATTTTAAGGAAATTAAACATTTGAAATAAACCTATTTGGTATAAAGTGTTTATGGGAGGACACATTACCCTCAATGATCTGAGGCTCGTTCGCCGTGGTGTGTCTGGCTCCACCTTCAGACCGGCAGCGGAGAAGGGTGTTGAAAGTCATTTAACGACTTAGCAACTGTACAAGTACTGACTGACAAATGGACAGACTGACAGGCACATACACCCCATAAAATACTGTACCTCCTCCGCCACCACCAACACAGAGTCAAGCACACATGGGTAAGCTTATGAACATACACAAATTGCACACAGACGCACAGTACCATTAGCCCAAGAAATAAGCTGCAAGACACCAGAAAAGCAGCTGAAAGATCACCTGCTATTGTACCCAAAAGACAATGGCCCAATGGTCTGATAATATAATAATATAATTTGCACACTGCACAATTCTCACACATACATGCCACAACATAGAGGATGTGCAACCTCCCCTAAGAAACAACAACATCTATACTAGGATGGAATTGGATGTCTATCCAGCAGATGGATTGCAAAAATGAACCTATGTTAATGCATGCTTGCCAAAGATTGTCGTCATATTCTGTGCAATCCCATGAACCAGGCTGTTAAACAGGGCTTTCCGAGCAGTACATATCTGGCTGTCCCGGACACAAACAAACACAAAAACAATAAAGAGCAGTTTGATGTATCCAGTCCGAAATGAGGACTAATTCATTTTTGGGTAAATCTTGCTCCAATCAACACTTGTCCGTCTTTTGGGTACCTCAGTCATGAGCCTCACTGCTGAGTTAATTGCTAACTCCTCTCTCCTTTAGTGTTTTGCTTGTATGTTTTATCTCTAATTCCAAACTCAAATTATGATCCAGCCATCTAAACCTTCATCAAACAACACCTCCCTGTCTGTTTAGTTTGTTGATTATGTTGATTAGTCTGTTGAAGGATCACATTTCCTTCCACCACTACACCTGTAGAACCTTGCAGCCCAGTTCCTGTGATCTCTGTCAGGATTTGAGTCTGCCATTGTTCACCCCGTCGAACACAGCAGTCGTAGATGCTTTCACAAATCTGAGAAACTGAGATGACAGGTTCAAGCAGCAATGGTGGCTTTGACTGCCACTTAGCCAGCCAGAGAAGGACTGGATGTAAACGATCCACATCCTTGGTTTCATTCTACCGGCAGTCAAAATCCAAACTTCAGGCCTTACAATAAAAAAAAATTGATGAAGACCATGGCTGAACAACTGTGCTCAAAAGAGCCAAGTCAATGCATGTGCTTTACAATCCCTTCTCTCTTCTTCTGGTCATCATTATTCTTAAGAAATGCAGTATACACCATAGAGGAAGAGAGAGTAGTTACTGAAGATGAGGCATTCACAAAAGGATCAACTCAAGACAAAGAATGGTGCAAACCAGGAAAACAGTATCTGACTTAGTAGCTGATCACCACACAAAAATGATTAAAGGTGAAATTAAATCTGCATTAAAAGAGAGTGACACACAGTGGCTAATATCATCATGCAGATCTGTTAGAAGGTGCATGAACGCTCTAAGATTAATGCTACTACAGTATTCAAATCAGTAAACATGCAAAGGAAACTCACCTGTGCTGCCATCTCCACCAACACTAGCACCTGTGATTCAAGGCAACATCATCAAATCTGTTCCAAAAACTTTGTTAGCTTCAAATTTGATCATCTATGATGGAAAATGAATGATATAAGCATTTTTTATGAAAATTACCATCAATAACTCTTGTAACTTTAGTAATAGAAGGCTGTCCCTCAATGACCCTGGTGACTTTGGTCTGTGTAGGGTTTCCTTCAATGACCCTGGTGACTTTGGTCTGTGTAGGGTTTCCTTCAATGACCCTGGTGACTTTGGTCTGTGTAGGGTTCCTTCAATGACCCTGGTGACTTTGGTCTGTGTAGGGTTTCCTTCAATGACCCTGGTGACTTTGGTCTGTGTAGGGTTCCCTTTGATGACCCTGGTGACTTTGGATTAACCGTTCATGCTGGTGCTGTCTGTAGCCTTTGATACTGACTACTTTAGGTCTCCTTGGCCTGTGACTTTGGAAGCTGCAGAGTCCCGTTCTATGACTCTGGTGACTTTGGAAGCTGCAGAGTCCCGTTCTATGACTCTGGTGACTTCGGTAAGTGTAGGGTCCCCTTTGATGATCTTGGTAGTAATTGAAAAGTTCGTTTTGATGTCTTCGAAAAGTGAAGGGTCCCCTCCGATAACTCTTTTTACGGTAGTGATAGATGGTTCCACTGAAATAACCCGGGTAACATTGCGGATCACTGTTGACTCAGGAACTGTAGAGAGGGAAAGGTAATTTCAGCATCGGTCAAGAATGTAGGGAATAAGGGTGTAACTCCCTCAAATTCTTTATTATGGAGGAGTCTGAAGGCACATTATGTGTAGTTTTCCAAGCAGATAAGAACACGCATTCAAACCAAGAAGATGGCATGAGCATGGTAAGTGATTGCAGCACTGAAAAAAAGGAGGCCTTAATCAGTCCTGCACTTACACACTTTGAGAAATAATCAGGTCTGTATGAGAATTTTTCACTTTTTTCTTTAGTTGGTTTAGAGTCTTTCTGCTTTAAAAACTACTGGTTTAAATTATAATAAATGAGATGTGAGCATCTGACAAAATATCCCCATCTAACCCCAGAACCTTCCCCAAGAAACGTTTGCCAAAAATATCTGTGTGATTAGTGTGTGTGTGTGTGTGTGTGTGTGTGTGTGTGTGTGATGTGTGTGTGTGTGGTGTGGTGGTGTGTGTGGATGAATCTTTTGAGAGAGAAGGAGAGAGAGCAGTATATGTACAAGAGCCAGCTGAAAGGTGATAGATTTCCATTTTTATCAGAAGGCTGCTCTTTGGCCTGAGGTTGCTTGATAAGTGCCCTTTTTAGTAATCAGAGCCAAGATCATGTCAGTAGAGGGTTTTGATACAGGCGACACGGGCGGTTGCCCGGGGCGGCGGATCAGGCAAAAAAAAAAAAAAAATTGCTCGTACTCATGCTGCCCCGACGTCATGCCAGCGCATATTGGGAATGGCATAGGCACCGATCGGTTTTCTATCGCCCATTTGCTGGGAGTAAGGGCGCCCTCCGTTTGCGAGGTGCGCCTGCTGCTTGCGGCACAGGGAGGACAGGGCGGGGCGGCGGGGGGATTCTCTGGCTGGCTGGAGCAGCATCTAATAACCAGCTCGCAAAATAAAATGAAATAAAAACAAACCAACAAACATGAAAACACCAGACATTATGATACAGACTTATTATTTGCGCCGATGTTTTTTCGAATTTCTGTATGCGAGACGTGAGTGCGAGAGCCCTCAGTGCGCCTGATAGTACAGTATATAGAGAGACGAGACGACGAGGCTCCAGTTACAGCAGTGCAAGTAAACAAACAATAAATATAAGAAGAGTAAGAAAAAAACTATACACTAGGGATAAAGGGATCAATAACAATTTAAAATTTATATTTTATAGTTTGATGGTTTAAAGTCTCACACACAACACGTCGAAAGGGGAGGGAGACCTGCTGCTTCCAAGTAGACCACATTTCATTCATAATGTTTTCAGTCCAAGCACATATGTATTCATGATTTGAATCCTGGGTTGTGCAAAATGGCAGAAATACACCCTAGACAAAGTGAACTAAGGTGTAGGTTTATTAGGTTATGTTGTGGTGATCCTCGGGTTGAGGGATGGGTGTTCATACTGCAGTGCAAAATTAAAACCAAGATGGACAAGAAAAGTTCAAAGCCATCAGGTGCTCAGTTTAGAAAAAAGAGAAAAGAAGAGGAGGAGAAATGCGCAAAAGATGCAGGTAAGCAGATGTGTCATTGGATAATGGCAGGTCATCCTGAGACAATCAGAATCAAAATACTTTATTAATCCCTAAGGAAATTATGTGGGTTACAGTTGCTCCAAGAAGAAATGGTAAAAATAGTAACAGTAACAGACTAAACTCCAAACAATACATTATGTTACAGATTTTAATATAATATTAATTAGTCATTGTCAATTGTTGATTTGTCCTGTTCTCATTGTATAATGAATTATGATGGCTGTATGGTAGCCGTTTGCATACTATGCATACTCTCTCTCTCTTCATATGTGTGTATGTGTGTGTGTATGTTTCTCTGGTGAAATTCAGTATGTGATTTTATAAATACTTCAAGAATGATAAAGTATTTAGCTTACGTAGCTTAGTATGAGGAATAGTTAGGATTCTCTACTCAGATGAGTAATCGCACATCAATTGTATAATCACTGTAAAGTTGTATTTTTAGATTTAGTTATTGTAGCCCTTAAATCTTATGAACATGGTTTCTTAAAAGATAAAAATGAAAATCCCCTTGAGATCTGAAAAACCCTTTGTTTTCTGAACCCACCCAGCAAAACAATGGCCTCTACATAAGTATTACCACAAAAGATCCAAGCAAAGACTGATTTTTCCTTCTTATATTCATTTGTTTGATTAAAAAACATACAAATATAACAACAAATAATATGTCTTAAGACCTACAATCCCTGTCTAATATACAAGTAAGAGTGTCCAGACTTTTAACTGGTACGTACTTACTTCTCTGAGAAACCTCCTATAAGACATGAATTATTAATGTCATTGCAAGACAGATTTCACTTTATGCATATTTGTATTGTTGAGCAAAGAATATGCATTTGTTTTAAAGGAATGTCTGTTATTTGTGATCACTGCAGATTGTAAATCAAATAAGTGCATACTCAAGTCCTTTGTGTAGTTAGGTCTTACCTTCAACAAAATGAGTAGTTGTTGTGATAGTCCTTTCTGAGAAAGTAATAAAATTAGTTTTAGGTTCCTGCTCAGGCAAAAATATCTAAACATAATACAGTGATAGTGATATTATGGGAACTTACTGATGAAGGTGAGTGGGATCTCAGTGTAAGAAAATCCAGAGACAAACTAAAAAACAAAAAGCATAACAGAATGAAAGCTTCAAAAGTCAACCAGTAAAACCTCTACACAAATACACAGACAGGGTTTCCCCTTCACTACCTTTATCTGAATGTACTTAATCAGCTTCCTCAGGAGGATCAGGAGGTCCTGACGGCCCACTGGAAGGTCTGTAAGTAATACACGTCACATTTAATATATATCAAACAAGCAGAATGCAACCAGGCATACAGGTGAACACACAGCACACGTTCTTACCCCCTGGATAAAGAACATTCTTCACAATATGGATCACACCATTTGTTGCCATTAAGTCACTGTGTGGCACATCCACAGAGTTGACATGGATAGAGCTGTCTACCTGGTAAAACCAAACACAATTAAACGTTACCTTCACACAAATTTAAGAATATTTAAGTCATTTAAGAAGAATGCAGTGTGAGAGCTGGGAATTCCATTTATTAACGTTACTAATATCCTACAATTGTCCAACATGCAAAACTGAGGCAAATCACACTTTGAGCTGAGTTTGAAAAGTTTTTCTGCCCGTGGGCTGAATTTTAAACATTAATCTAAGAGTGATTTCATGAGTTTCATTAGCTGATACATCTGAAATTAACGCTCTATGACATTCCTAGAAGGATTTAGAAACTCGTTGCTGGCTTTTTTATTAAAAAAAAAAAAAAAAAAACCTCTAAAAGATGACATACAGATTTAACTTGCAGGTTCTTGCCCTGGAAGGTTTTGAGCAGATTGGTAACTCCTCCCTCTAATCCTCCATTGATGAAGGTCCCATTACTGAAGTGGTACAGCAGGATGTTTCTCAGAACAGTTAGATCACCTGTCGGTGTCAATATGAAGGGATTATAATTCATATTTTGCACAATGTTAAACAATGTTTTTTTCTCATTTCTGCATCAAATAGTTCCCTATTAGATGAAGATACATTGACAGCATTGCTGGGTTTTTCAAAAGATAAGTGCATATGTGCTCACTGCAGTGGGGTACTCACTTTTGAGCAGAGCCATGTCTTCCTTGCTGAGGTCGACAAAGGCATCGTCCGTTGGTGCAAAGACGGTGTAAGAGCCTTCCTGCTTTAACAGATCATACAGACCTGCTGTTTCCATTAACGACAGGAATTTCCTACATTCATTCAAATAACAGAAAGAAAAGAAGAAAATCAGGGATGCAGGAATAAAATAGGCACAACATTTAAGAGCAATGTACAGTTTAAGTGTTTACAATAATCGGTTAGTGGAAATCAGGTGATTTTAATGATCCACTGGAAGTATATTTTTACCACAGCCTTAGTGTTGTGGTTCAGACAGAAAGAAATTTATATTCTATATTTGTGTATTTCCACAAGCAAAATGGTTCTAACTGCAATAACACAATGAATATCAGAACAAATAAAAAAAGGTTTCTCTTTTAAGCCGGGAGGATTATAGTGTTAGCAGGGAAGTTCAGGCAGAGGGTTTGAATGAGATTTGCATGCTCGTGTGGTCCCACTGAGTCACAGATTTGTTTTCCTCAGTTCTTCATCACCAACCTTTACTGGTGCCTTTAATTACACAGTGAGAAATGTTCTGCTGAAAGTGAATCATCAACAGCATCAGAAAAAGATGTTTTATTACGCACACAAGCAATGTGCGATCACTGTTTCCATCCCCACTACTGGTGATAAAAATCTCACTTGACTCAAAGAGAAATCATTTTCCGCAACAAGTATTTTAGAATGATACTTTGCTCTTACTTGAAACGTCCGTCAGCAATCAGGAGCTCATAGATAGTTTTCTCAGGTGGTTTGATAAGAGACCTCACAGAATGGAGCATCCCATTGCTCCCCTCCTTACTGCCACGCACCATACATGTGTTTTCTATGCACACAGCCTGTCAAAAAAGGAGCATTCATAAAGTTAAGCCACAGGTTTAAAATTCACTGTACAAATCTGGTAACTATTTGCTTGTGTGGAGGAGGGCTGTATGCCTTTCTTTTTTTTTGATTGTCATCAATCACAATAAGACAATGTTTCTGTGGAAAAATTAAACCCAGCTGACTCTAATATGCTATCTAGTGGAGCAGAAACACACTTCATCTGCCAAAAGCTGAAGTAATTAGATGTTTACAGATTTTTAAAGACAGCAACAATATACCACACACTTGGTAAGGCTCACATAAATCAGACTAAGTTACTACTTTCTGTGGTTTCTCTCTTTTTCTTTCAGATTTCACTTGGTTAATGTAACAATACACACACACACACACACACACACACACACACACACACACAGAATTCTCACAGTGCGGTAAATGAAGACTCGTAGCAGTTTTCCAGCGATTGTTTCCAGCGTCTGTTCGTTGTAAAGCTCACTCAGTTTCATTTTTGTCTTCAAGATGTGGTTTTCCAAAATGAGTCTCAGCGTGTTTGTGTCCATTGACATCACTTCACCTGACAGAGAGAAATGTCAGAGATTTAAATAAGATGGATAGTTTTAGATCCTGATCAAATAAGGCAAAATGCCTTGCAATTTAAAAGTGTGGCATACATTATAATATTTTTGGTTTGTAAAAGACAAAATATTATAACCACAAAAAAGTGCTACTTTTCTATAGATAAGAACATGTTTCAACTCACTAGTGAAGGCACTGTTGAAAGGAGCTAGGAGGGTGTACTCTGTCTTTGGACCCAGGGATTCAGCTAAGCCCAGTTCAGACAACTTGCTGCTGAAAGTGCTCTTGGAGGTTTCCAGTAACGATTTCACTTCCTTGGCTGTCATGAACAATACAAAAAAGATATGCCTGTGACCCATTAAAAGGAAGACGCCAAACGATTTAAACAACTTCAAAATGTGTTTGTACCTGAGTCTGGGATCAGCATCTGGTCTATCAGGTGGATGACGCCATTGGTCGCTACAATGTCCTTCTTCAGGACCATCTTGATGCCGTTCACAGTCAGACTGTCACCGTCACAGCCAATCTCTATGCTGCTGCCTTCTGCAGTCTCATACATGGATCCTACCATGATTGCTTCTGCACACTGGACACTCTTTAACAGGTGGTAGTTCACCAGGGCTGACAAGGTTGGTCAAAGTGTGAAAGAGGCAAAATTAATTACATTTAATTGAGTAATTAAAAAAACATAAACACAAGTTGAACATAGTTGAACATTTGCAACTCAAATTACACACCTAAAGTATCTAATTATTATGTGAAGCCTGTGCTGTGATGTGTTATTCAGGAATTGCAGGTATGCAGATGAATGAAACATCAATGTTCTCTGTGCTCATTATTCACATTTAGGCATGTATTTATGCCACAGCTGAGCCCGACTATCAAGCTAAGCCAACAAATTTAGCCTGCAAAAGCAATGCATTAGAAACAGAAGCAAAATTTGTATTGTATTTTATTCCAAGAAGAAACCTGTCACTGACTTCATGCCTGTATTCATGACTCAGCAAATAAGCAGATAAGCTGTTTTTTGTGTGGTTTTTGGATTTGTCAATTCAAAAACAAGTTCAAAGTTCAAAGTCCACTTCATATCAATTTGTCTGCGGGCCTACTATGAGCTGTGTGAAGCTGCCGCACACGCTCATAGTAGCTCATAGTAGCTCATAGTAGCTCATAGTAGCTCATAGTAGTAGTGGCCCTTTTTTTTTTTAGCATATTTACCAGGCCACAGGAACAATGTGAAAATGTTAAGGTTGTACTTTATGCTCTCATTAAGGCATCACATTTTTACTGTACCTTTAACAACAGCTGGGTCTTCCATGATATTCTCCAAGTAGTCTGGGTTCATTTTGTCAAAGGCGTCATTAGTTGGAGCAAACAAAGTGTATTGGCCAGGCTCACCCAGCTTGTCCATCACATTGGAAGCTAATGCGATAGCCTGGGGAACAAGACACGACGTAAACATTTTTCTAAGAATCAGATGCTATAATGAGTTGGATAAAAGTTACTGTTTGTTAATGGTGAACTGTACAACTGTAAACTTTTTTGAGAATAGTTTCATACACTAAAAGAGGAAAGGTCTTCATTGAGCTCCAAGTGATCCTTGATGGTGTTCCCCACGGCCTTGATTACCCGATCGATGACATGCACCACACCATTTGTGGCCAGCTGGTTGGCATTGAGAATCCTGACACAGTTCACTGTAACAACCTTAGGAAGTAAATATTTTATGAAGATCAAACAATCAATGGCTTAATTGACTCTTATAGATATAATTGTAATAATCATGCAGCATTGCGCTTGTCTACACCGTTCATAAACTGACCCCATTTGGGTAGTGGTTGAAGTGCAGTCCCTCTTCATTGTACATGGAACTGACAGTCATGCCATTCTTCATGTCTTTGGTGAGGACACGGTGGTTTACCATGTGGTAATGCAGAGCGTTGTAGAGTTCAATGTTCACATTGTTCTCTAGTGCAGATCGTTGAGCCTTTAAAAATCACAGTGTTAGTTTCATCAAAATATAACTGTGTTTGAGCAGACATTATTGTAAATGCATTTCTCTCTAAGGTTTTAAACACAGGTTTACTCACAGGGTCCAGGTCATCCCAGGCATCATTGCTAGGTGCAAACAAGGTGAAGGCACCTTTTCCCTCAATTTCTTTTCTCAGTTTAGAGACTTCAGCATATCGCTGTGTGGTTGTAGCCTTGACAAAGCCCAGTGTACCATACACATGGTCAATGGGAGCCACTGGTGGTAAGGTTGAGAGTTGTGAGAAACCAGAGGAAATATTCATATTGAATATATTGTAGTTTTTAGTTGATTTTGAGTGAATCTGTTGAGCCATCCACCTACCTGCAGTGCATCCTTTCGTACCCTCGAGTTTCATATAACCTGGACAGCATTCATATACAACCACCCTGCCAAAAACATTAAAAGAGCAGTGAGTTATTCAATAAGTAGATAATCATTAAAAACATAGATTAATTTAATCCAGATATAAAATGTCAAAAATAAAAAATTTAATTGTTCAGGGTTGTGCATCTTTATCATAAAAATTTCAAACAGAGCAAGAGTCTACATGACTCTAACACAAGGCGATGAACCGAAACAAAACTATACCATCTCAACAAACTAAAATAAATGAGTCATTGAAAAAAAACCTGTGCAGCTGTGAGATAATGAGGAGCCCTGGGAATGAGGGCATTGAAAACAACAAATGAGGAAGTAACTCTTGACACTGGCTGACCTGAAAACCACATAGTAAACTTATGAAAAAGTTTGACATGAATTAAACATAAAAAACTGTCAAAAAACCAACAAGTTAAGCAGACTGGAAAGGAGAAAAAAACATTTACATGGTTTGTGTTTCCACAAGAAAAGTGACAAAGAGCTCAAAAAGTCCCAAGAGGAGGTTAATCGAGAAAAATTTGGTGACTGGGAAGATCTCTAGTAACTTTTTTTCTGTCTTAAAAAGAAGAAAGAAAAAAATTACAGGACCATGTGTAAGCAATATTATCAAAAAACAGACTGTTATCTGATACATTTTTATGGACAACTCTAAGTTACTTAGTTTCCTCTCTTCCGTGTGGTACACTGCTGTCAGACGTCTCACTTGTCAAGTCGAATCCTGTAGTCTGTAAATTTTCCAGAAAACATTTTCACAGATTTTCATTCTTTAATTTCACTTCTAAAAAAACAGACGGGTGTCTTCATTTAGATTTTAGGTGGAAATAAAGGCTTATCAAAACTTGTAAAAGCGTAACTCAAAGAAATGTGTCATGGACCTGGATCTGGTGACCCAGGGTTCATGAGCGTTTGTGGACTGTTTTTTTTTATGGGTTTGTCTTGGGCTGTTTATGTGTGGTGCTTGTGTCCCTCTTTTCCATGTTTGTGTGTGTGTGTGTGCATAGGCGTTTATATGTGTGTGTGTGTGTGTGTATCCGGATGGCCGGTTTACAGGCACCGTCAGGCCTGGTGAGTGTGTCCCCGCCAGGCTGGCCACACCCGAGGAGGATGATGGCACACACCTGCTGCTGATCAGCCTCGTCTGGGGGAGCTACTTAGAAGAGTGGCTGAGCTTCCCGTGGATGCTGGATCGTTGCAAGACTTCCCGTCAGTTTCCCAGTAAGTCAGTCGAAAGGGTGAGTCTATCATAATTGTGGGCTTTCTAACGGCTGCCTCTGTGATTTCTACAAGAGGATTGCAAAGACAAGAGGGCAGCGAGCACGTTGTATGGAAGCACAAAGGGAGCAGAGACACAGAGCACGGACACTGGGGAACGCACATGGGGAACGCGCATGGGATTGACTGTCATGTTATTATTTACTGCACTGTAAATACACTCACTGTCTGCATCCAAGAGTCCCTTGTTTGGGTCCTACTTTCCCCGTTCCATGACAAAATGCAAGATAAGCACCAGATAAGCTGTGCTCATAACAGGAGCTCAGCTGGCACTCTTTGCATTGGCATGAATGAAAGAATGAGGTGTGAGAAGGCTAATATAATGAGACACAGGACAGTACTGTAGCTCTAATGTGAGAAGTTTTACTGAGAGTAAACAAACCATAGATGGTTTGACAGCATTTGATTAGGATTAGTCCCCAGTTAACGAACATTTTCTAAGACAAACTAGGAAGCGAATAACCTGTACTGGGGTTTAATTTGAAACACTTCCTGAGTTTTCAGCTCCGGAAATTAGTTTCGACTTTTTCTTTGAGCTCATTACACTTTCATTACATTTTGCAGAACTTGAGGTTTTCCTGCCTTTTTCTCATGGAAAAATTGTATTTCCACATGTGCACATTAGTTTTTCATGATTTACAGTAAACCAGTCTATCAATAGTTTGCTTTCTATTCAGGAATCGCCAGTATTGATAAATTACGCCAAAGCAATACTTTTTTTAAAAATAGCTTACTGCAAGTACACCAACCTCAACCATAGCTTCTAACTGCATAAAATGTAACATAAAAATGTAATTCTTACAAACAAACAAGCAAGGAACACAACCACAGTCAGTATGCAAGTAGATTCAAGTCCCCTCAACTGAAAACCTTATTCACACACAAGCACACATGTGCATGTACACACACACACTTTCTACAAAGATTCACGCTTGGCAAAGTTAATCCATTTAATTAGTATTTGTGTGTTTATAGATAAACGTCTCTGTGTGTGTTTGATTCTGCTGAATGTGTTGAATTAGTCATTTTGTGCAAAGAGGCATGTTGCTTATAGAGCAATCCCTCTTTGCCTTGACACTAATTTCGGTAATATAAAATACATAAATACCCCTCCACGACTGGCCGTCAGGAAGGTATGAAGTCATTGCTCCCCAGCTACGCTCTGACAGGATAATAGATTCAACAGAGACCTGAAACAGAATTAGCCAGTGCACTGTAGCCAAGCCCCTGGTTGCATCACAGCATGAAACAACTCAATGTGGCTTCCAGATGAGCAGATGTGCAAATATGGGGCTTTG
>NW_024582470.1:704883-762418 GCF_018398535.1 Haplochromis burtoni
CACACACACACACACACACACACACACACACACACACACACACACTGTACTCATACAAAGGCTTTAGGTGGGGTTTTCTGGCACCAGATAAAGACATTGGAGTGTTTTTTTAAATCCGCTGTAATCACTAATGAACAGTCTCTGTTCCATCCTCATCCGTCTGGTCTTAATATTGTGTAGAAGAGCTTTTTTTGTATAGATGGGTGTGGACTTCCTCTAAATACATCTTTAAGAATCTGACTTTTACAGTGGTTTGTTATAAAGTCCACTTAATTTTAATCACACATCCTGTGCTTCCTGCAAATAGTTTTCTTTAACAGAAAAACCGTTTCTTTCATCCAACAGCTCAATTCAAATGAAATCCTCAAAAGATCCTATGGTACCATTATATCAAGAGAAACATGAGCAATTCCCAAACTATGTTAGGTTAATAGTTAATACTTTTAGGTTGGTATAGTGATCTGAAACTACACATGCTTTTAACCCGCGGTGTAAGATCAAAGTTTAGTTTTGGAAATATGTTCAGGATGCTCAACAGCAACAAAACCATTTGAAAAAGATTAAACGTGAAAGTGTGTGACTGACCCACTAGCGCTGGAAAAGAACAAAACAACTAACCAAAGCAAAACAGGGTATCTCTCTGGGTGATCCAATCTATCACCAGTGGTGCACTGCAAAGTGAGACAGATAAGAGGAGAATATACTGAACACTTCCAGCTGTTTAGCAAAGTGCTTTCTGTGGGAAAAACGTACTTATCTTTGATGTAGATTTTGCTGTTTGTAACACTACAAACCTTTTGCATGAACTAACAAATTAAGTTATAAACCAGAAAAAAGTTAAATGCATTGAAATTTATTTTTTCGGCTAACCAAATCCTATTTTAGAAATTGTTTAATTTAAACATTTTAAATATGCCATATTCACATTACATAAAGATCTGACAAAAATAATTTGTAAATAGCCTAATGGGACTTGGTAGTGATGTAATGATGAGGCCAAGCAATTGTGTTTCTTATCCTAGAAACCCCTACTAGCTTCTCGTAATCTACTGTCACATGTTTTGACCAGTAATTCCTGGTTGTTTTCATGTCTACTGCTGTACTGTTTTGGGAGAAAATGACTCACCCCTGAGCTCACACCCCATTTTCAGCCTTATCGATACCGCAACAGGTGCTCCAGTTGACTGCATGACTGAAAACAGACGGGTGTAAGTCTACATGTGTGTTCTTGTGTGTGGATGTGGGCTAACGACAGAGACTAAGTGTGTATGTTATTTTCTGCTGCTTCTGCACTTAAGTATACCAGAACAGCTCCAACTAAGCCTTACACTCCTTTAGGTGCGTTTCATGTAATATTTTATGAAATTATTTTGCAGGAAATAACCTAAATAAATAAATCCACCACAAGCACCCTAAAGACGGGGCTCAAGAGTTGGGAGTTCGCCTTGTAATCGGAAGGTTGCCGGTTCGTGCCCCGGCTTGGGCAGTCTCGGTCGTTGTGTCCTTGGGCAAGACACTTCACCCGTTGCCTACTGGTGGTGGTCAGAGGGCCCGGTGGCGCCAGTGTCTGGCAGCCTCGCCTCTGTCAGTGCGCCCCAGGGTGGCTGTGGCTACAATGTAGCTTGCCATCACCAGTCTGTGAATGGGTGGATGACTGGATATGTAAAGCGCTTTGGGGTCCTTAGGGACTAGTAAAGCGCTATACAAATACAGGCTATTTAAAGTTTGGTTTCTTATTATTTTCATAAATGCACAAAGACATTACTGGTTTGAACCATGCAACTTCATTTTAAAGCGAAGGTTAAGAGGAGAAAGCGAGATGTTATAAGTTCAGATAAACTGAGGTACAAGTCTGAGGGTGCAGAAAGGGTTTGGTCAAACATATTGGGCTTCTGCTGATAGATGGGTGATGAAGCTGGGTGTGGTTTGCACTTTTGATCAGACCAGTCTAATTCAGTGCAAATAATGATAAAAAGATGCGCTAATTAGATCCATTCGGTCTTTCAGTAAACACTTACGTATTCTTGCCACAGATGCTGCGTTTGTACCAATTCCTGCATGTGCTGAAGTACTTCTTCTTGGTCCCTGTGACTTGCTGCAAAGCACACACATTGGGTCTGTAAGAGAGGAGAGGGAGGAGAGGGTGAGGTGGGAGTAACAAAAGAACGTAAGGAACAGGATCAGGAAGGTCAGGATATGGAACTGAACGAGTGTAGCAGGGGGAAGGAAGGCGACAAGGATAGACAAGTTGACGAAAAAGACCATGAGAAGATGTGGGGAGGTGTGTATTAGGGCTGGGTATCGTCACTGATTTCTAGAATCGATTCAATTCCGATTCACAAGGTCCCGAATCGATTCGATCCATGATTCGATTTAATTCGATTTGATTCGATTTAAATCTGGGAAATTTTGACAGTCAGAAATATTATAATTCAGATCAGTACATTTACATATTTTTGTATCAATAAAAAGGAAGCTGACACACGCAAGACTTTATCACAGGTGTAAGCGTCACAGCATGGGCCTTTGTGTCAAAGTAGCTGAAGATAAAACACAGAAAAACATGAAGGGGATTTTCCTGGCCTGGGATTTTATAAAAATATTCTGCAGTACATCAAAAACGAAAGAAAACCATTAATCAACATATGAACATTACCTCTGAAGTTACAGCGGTTTTATTAGAGACATGGCTAAGCGTTTTGCATTTTGTATAATTTTAAAAAGTTTAAATTTGTTCAATATTGAACAGCAGAAATGACGTTTTCTTTTCTGAAGAATGTAAAAGGGAAAAAAACAGCGGCTGACAGCGCTGTAAACAACAGTAGACTTGTGCATAACAAGCAAGCGAATAATGAAGAAAGGGAAACTGTTCTTGAAGTACAGAGAGAGAGAGAGAGTGAGAGCTGTGCATCTCGGTGGAAGCAAAACAGTAAAAGTCAGAGTGAATTCATGATGATGTTTATGTGAAGCATAGTTTGGATCTTCTTTTGCTGCTGGTTCGGTCAATATTGTTTGGAGAGACATCAAACTAACAGCTTTAGAATCAGCGCATAAACGGCGTAAACACAAAGCGCGGACCCGCCGACAGATCAGAATCAGCGAGCTGTCGGCTTTCAGCTCCGACCGTGAGAAAGGCGACATCTAACTGATTCTGATCCGCGGGTCGCGCTGTGTGTTTAAGTCTATGTGCAGAATCCGTGTTCCTGCTCTCATTTACTGTCTTAACTGTTTGGTGGTTCCTGAAATTTTGTGAGATTTCACCAGAGATTCTGGCATTTCGGGCAAAATAAATTTATATTAAAAAAATCGATTCAGGATTTTAATGAATCGATTTTACGTTATCCAAGCCAGAATCGATTTTAATCGATGAATTGATTATAAAAACCCACCCCTAGTGTGTATGTATGAAATGGAAAAGAATGCATGGCCGAAAAAAGCGATTTACACATGTCAATATGCAATATTTATGTTAATAAGACATTATATGGACAAAAGTACTGGGTCACCGGCAAATGAGAGTACAGGAGCTGCTCACTCATGGAAACTGATAAGCATGAAGCTCCTTGCGCACACTTTCTGTGCTGATGTTAATGTCAGAGGAGGTTTAGAGCTGTGCAGTCATCAGAGTTTTGGTAGCTTTTAAACACTAAGAGCTGCAGGACAGGAATCACATCAACTCTGCTACTTCATGGCTGAGTTGATGTGGTTCCTAATTGCTTCCACTTTACAAATATACCACTTACAGTTCATTGTGGTATTTCTAGGATGGAAGAAACTTCATGAGCTGACTTGTTGCAATGCTGTCGTCTTAACACAGTACCATACTTGGATTCAGTGAGCTCTTAACAACAACCTTTCCCATTCACAAATGTTTGTAAGGACAGGCTGTGTGAGTAGCTGCTAGATTTTATACCCCAAACACGTGAATTTAAAGATAAAGGGGTGTGGTCCAGTACTTTTGTCCATACGGTGTATTACGCAAAACCAAAATTTGATGCATGTGCATTTTTTGTCTGCTTTGTGGTTTTTTTTTCAAGTTAGCAGACATTTATTTCAGCAAGTAATAATGGTGCTTTATTAATCAAGCAGACAAAGCACTAATGTACAGTATCTGCTACAGTAATGTGCGCCGCAAGTCTACTGTACTTACAGTAAGGTCAAAACCACCCAAGAGGCGGAACTAATTATTTGGATCATTTTGGCATCAGTCTTAATCCAAAATATGATTTTAAAGAAGAGTCATCTTCTTTATCTTATTCGATTTACATGTGAATTTTAAATTACATTAATTACATAATTAATAAATACACAATTAATAATATTTGGAATATTTCAATAAGAAATACACTAAAACTTTTTTAGAAAGGGTTATTTCTTACAGTATTTGGATTTCTCTGGACTTCAGTTGTTGATCTTTGCATGTTAAATATGTTGATGATCAAACGGAATTTCCTATTTTTCATCAATATGACTGATCTGTTCATGAAACTGTAGTGCTCAGTAAGATTTAAAACCATATTAAAAATTGACATAGTCTAACCTTTTACAAATGCTACTGTTTATTGCCAGATCATACAATTTATGTTCTTGCACCTGCAAACAAGGTAATAGGAAAGTCTACCTACCCTTGATCCCTGGCCCGTATGCGGCTATGGGTGACTATCTTGTCATAAGCTGAAAAAGCTGTGGTCTCCAGACTGCAGAAGGCCACCAACACTAAGGTCACCACCAGAAGCCGATGCATCCTGTGAAGTTATCAGTCCTCAGTGCTGCAAGGGCTCAAACACACACTGCTCTTGTCTTTCAAGTGCACACATACACACACACACGCACACACAAGCAGGAGTCCACAGAAACACACGGGATATGTGGGATCACAAATGAGAGAGGGAGCTTTTATATGAACAAGCTTCTCTAACACACCCACTCCCTTTTTAGTTCTTCACTGTCTGTTCCATACCATTATATCCTTCTCCCACCCGCATACACCCTTCTATTCAGTCGAAATCCTTCCTCCACCACTAACTCTCCTCCTCCCTCATGTTCGTATGAATTTTGCATGAATTTGCAGACCACCGTCACATCCCAGAGCACCAAGGGCACCCTGTACTTCAAACTTTACGTTGCTTTACAAGCTGCAGTGCCCGCCTGTCTCCAAACTGTGAATTGTGTTTAAAGTATGCAAACCAGTGATGATTTGTTCATTGTATGTAAAATATTAGAGGATTCATTTTTTTCTGAGGCTAACACCCACAGAATTTGCACTGCAATCAAAAAAGATGCCAATAAAGATGCATAAAGAAAAGCAGATTTTAAGATACAGATCCAAACACTAGCTTGACAATAACACCTAAACACGGGCTCTAAGCATACCTCTGATCTCTCTTCATGAGACTTCTGGCAACAAAATGTAAATAAAATTGATATAAAATGCTATAAAATAGAGGTGTAAATCATGCATGAAGACCTACTGTGGTGAATCTGCACAGTCTGGTATTTTACTTGACACCCTTGAAGGAAACCTGACTGTATTTTTATCACACCTCCCCTGGGACCCCACTGTTCTCCCCTTTAACTTTTATCACATTGATTCATCGTTTCCATCAACGTCCCGTGAACTCCCTTTTGCGCTCCTCTTCTCCCATCATCCTCCCTGCTGTCATGTTCATCGTTATCAGCTCAACTTTTTCCCTTCAGCTGTCTCTGTCTCCCCATTGAAGCCAGATCTGATACAGCTTCAAAGAATAAATTAATCATGAATACAGGCTTTCCGGACATCCTCGTGTACAGTCTTGACTTTTCGACAGGTGTGCGTCACACTTTACACATGCAGGTCGAGACAACTCAGACAAGGCTGATTTATTGGACCAAGAGCCATTTCTTTCATTGCTGTTGTTTGAAAACGGATACGCCAAGAGTGCGTGTTTTATTCTTTTACAGTAAATATAGTAAAGTAAGAGAGGGGGTTAAGGTTAGGGGTTAGGGGGTTAGGGATTGGGACGAGAACTATGTTTTAAAAACAAAGGTTAAGACAGCTTTGCTCTGAAACTGCAAATATGTACTCGCTCTTATGAACTCACACAACCTCTGTCTTTCCATGAATGACAGATGAACAGTCTCCAAGAGTCTCCTGACTTTGGAAACATCTTTCTGTCTTTGAGTCCGCTGTTTTTGAAATTTTGCTGTAATTGTAACTGTATTTTAATATTAACAGGTTATCCTCTAAAATCGATAAATGAAGCTCATGTGTATCTATAGCAGTTCTTATACTTCAGTAAGTATAGCGCTTGGATTTGTCACTCTACCTTCTTCAGGAATCACAGCAGGAAATTTGTGCTATGTATGACGTCTCCCCCTACTGGGAATTATTTGTCAGTACAGTCATATGTAAGGACAGGGACTTACATAAAACCTTACACAACATCATACATTTTTATTAGTAAGTTTTGACTAGGTAGTAAATGTTAGACTTTGAGTGTTGAAGAGCGGGCCACAATTTCCAAGGAGCCAGCACAGCCTTTACTCTAATAAATCTAACAGAACCCTGAGTGTGCGAACATTTATAACCACTGGCAAGCTTTGCAGTTTGGTCCTTAGGTTGCTAGATCCTTGAACATATGTTTTTTTTTTTTGTGGGTTAGGTAAATTGCTCCTATTATATATATAGTTTTTTCTTATAATTAAATAAAATGGTCAAAATGTTACTATTTATTAATTCTTTATCAATTATTTCCTTGAGAAAACAAATCACACTCAATTTTAAATGTAAAAGACTTTTCAGGTTATTTAGGTCATATTTAAAAGTCACATCAGTGCTCTTAACCACGAGTATCCTACTGTATAAGACTTCAGCAGTTAAAACAGGTAATTGTGAGTCATTTAAATATGCAATGTTAGGAGATATCTATTCATGTGTTTCTGTGTCTGTGACAGCTTGGTTCAATCAAGTTGGAAGATCTATCATAAGCCCAGGAGCATTTCAGTACAGCCTTTTGATCCCACATGGAGCAAAATTTCATCAGCTGCTGAATATTTCATTTCCTTTTCACTTGCTCGGTCACTTGTTCACTGAAATTAGAAATTAGAGGCCAAGCAGCACAAATAGGAAAGCAACAGAAAGTTCAGAGAAAACAAAAAATATCCAGTCTGTGGGGAAACATATGCGGCAGCTGATGAAATTTTAAATAATTTCATAGTTTTACAGAAATTGTAAAAGTTTTGAACTGTGTTTTTATGATGCAGACAGTGCATACTATAGTTACTGTTACATTGTGTAGAGCACAGGTTTTCTATTAATTACAGTGCTTAAACCCCATTTCTCCACTTTTTGTACAAGTGTATAATCACTGTAATACATGTTCACACTCATGATGTTCTTAGGAGCAGAAGAGATGTTAAAGTGGAGCAAAAATGTTGCCAAATTAGCCCTTGCAGTGTGTGGTTTTGGGAAACTGATTGTGAACTAATGGAAATGACATTTCACGACAACTGTTGCTGAGGCAAAAAGAGAAAAACATGAAAGGAGTTCTGTACAGTACTTTAGCTCACCTTATGTGACATCTGTTCCAGGAAGTCACGTGTTTTAACCACCAGTACATGTCAATACAGCAGTAGTGTTTGGTCTGTTCACGCTGTTGACAGGGTGATAAACTTCATAAACTTAATCACATTAAGAATAACTACTATTACTACTACTACAGGCTTAGCTGGCAATGTACTGCCGAGGTGCTACCAGCTTTGAAAATTATTTCAGCGGAAATAAGCACAAAAACATCTTAGGTAGTGTTTCACTTGGAAACTTTAAGTAAGACTATAACTTAACAGTTTAGCACTTTAGTTTAACAATACCTAAAGTTGTCTTGTTTTTGTGTGTGCCAGGGAACCACTTCAAATTTGATATTGATATCACAACCAAATAAAAAGAGGCCCAGTAGTACTGATATCAATACTTTCAACTTCTTTGTTCTTCTGAGATGAATCATCACAAATTTGGAATTTCTGAAGACATTTTAATGGCCATTAAATCACTGTGATTTTTGTTTTCCAAAATAATGAGTTTACACAGCAAATCACCCTCTTTAGAGCTTTTCATGTATTTTGAAACTAGGTTGTTGGGTTTTTTTGAAAACCTGTAATGTAAATGTGTGTCTCTAATGCGCCCCTACAGGGTGACCGTGGCTCAGGGGGTTGGGAAGCGCATCTGTAACCGGAAGGTCGCCGGTTTGATCCCCGGGCTCTCTGTCCTGGTTGTTGTGTCCTTGGGCAAGACACTTTACCCTACTGGCAGAGGGGCCGATGGTGCAATATGGCAGCCTCGCTTCTGTCAGTCTGCCCCAGGGCAGCTGTGGCTACAACTGTAGCTTGCCTCCATCAGTGTGTGAATGTGAGAGTGAATGAATAGTGGCATTGTAAAGCGCTTTGGATGTCTTGAAAAGCGCTATATAAATCCAATCCATTATTATTCTCTTAAGGTGCCTCTTCTGTAGTTCAAATGTGCTATAGGCTATAACACAGACGTGACAGCCAACACAAAAAGTAGTGTACGTTTGAAGTATATTTTTTTCATTTACAAAAAAACACACAATCAATTTAACAGAGTGGATTAGATACTGAACTTAGAGGATAGAAATAACATATCAATCCTATCATGCTAGTACTGATCCGATACAAATACCAGCATTGGTATTGATACTAATGATATTTGGATCAATGTCCTCACCCTTACAGAGAAAAGGCATGGTATTGCTAATACCAGTCATATCACAATAGTTTTATATGAATTTATACTAGTATTATCACTGATGGTATGACAAAGCACTACTTGAAACCCACCTCTACTCTGCAAACAGTATATGGTGAGCTGAAGGCCCACATCCATTTAAGGAACTGATTTTCAGATAGTGTTCATCTGAATGTAGATAGTAAGGAGATACATGATATGCCCATTTTTTGGCTACTAGCTCTTTGAAAGTCACAAAAATACTACTTCGTGGCTGCCAAACTATATTATCTTTGTCATTTGTCAAAAATACAGAAAATCCACAAAAAATGACAAAAATTATGTGTTTAAAAAAAATTAATTAATTTAAAAAAAAAAAAAGCCAGGCTGCTAGTAACAAAGTAACAAAGCCTAAAGACACGACACAAAATTGGTTCTGAGCTACAATGTTTGTTATCTGTAGACACAACACTGATTCATGCCTTGAGGTTGGTGCATTTTTTAAGCTTGATTGAACACTGAAAGCTCAGGGTAAAGCGGCTTAACGAAGAAAAGACATTCTTCTGAAAATAATCAAGCACAAGGCCTGAAAACTAGTGAAAAAGCAGTCATTAAACAAAAGAAACAAAGACAAACTTTAAAAGACCTCAAGAAAACCTGGAGAACCACTGTTCCAAATCAGTAAAATATACCAGAAAGTCAGGCTCCTCGAAAGCATAGAGAAATGATTTTACAGAGTACTATAATTCCACATCTCTAGTGAGTAATCTAGCTGCTCTGTTATGAGCCTCAAGAGTAAAATAGACCATTTGGTGATGCTTGTCTGACTCCTTTAAATAGAAAGGTATTGTGTGACCCAATTAAAAAAATATCAGTTTGCATAGCAACTATTAACCATTTCATTATTTTTATATATATGCATTTGTTTCAGCATTACCTCATGATCTACTATGAAGATATACAGTTAACTTTTGACAGTATCAGTTACTGTGTTTATGCCTGTCTGGGATTTGCAATGAACAAAAGAGGAGACAGGAAATTAAGAGTGTATTTCTATATTTATTCTTGATTTATGTTTCAGTTTCTATAATGCCATTCATTCGAACTAACATGACATCTTAAACTAACAGTTAAAAACAGCAGATCTGTTCAAAATAATGAGTTTATTCTTGAGTGACAAAACTTGAATAATACGTTGCTTTAAATAATTTATCGGCTGTGTTCATAATGTATATCTCAGATCGTTTGGCCACGCCCTACTTTACAGAAAATACTTGGGATGAACTGTCAGCGCTGAATTTACAGTCGGCCTAATCAGTGTGATGAGAATCATGATCCACAGTTCTTGCATAGAAAACTTTGACAGAATTGCTGTTGCAATGATCAGAGTTTGAGCGATCTTTGAAAAAACTGTATGCCATTTTAAAGTGTGTAAAGTGCAGAAACAGACAGAGTAAGGCAGAAAGTCACGTCTAAAACAGAACACATCTATTGCTCTAATAAGATACTGGTGGGGAGAGTTAAATGTTCATGGGTAGAGGGGGGAAAAAAAGAGGTAGAGAGAGACGGTTATATGGTAACCAACAGGACAATTTGAACTGAAATGCACATATCAGCTGGGAGAAAAAGCTTTTTTCTTTCAGGAAATCATTATTGTCCAATCACCTCTGGGGTCATAAAACGAAATATAGTAATCCTTAAATGTCATTCCTCGTAATGCTTACACGGAGCTTCGAACAATGTTGCTGCATTTCCACTGCTAATATAACAGCGTTTAAAACAGTTAAACCAAAGGCCTCCCTGAGTCTCCAAAGATCAAAGCTGATCATAAGTTTAGTAATAACTGGAAAAGTTCGACTCATGTTCACAATTCTCACTCGAGGCTCACGTTGATTGTCAGTCTCTCTGTCTTCAATCCAGCATTACTGGGCCTGTAGTTCTGATCGCATCACATCACATCTTAGGCATCGTCTTTGTATGAGCCAGACATACATTCATCAGCTACTGAGTCAGTACAGGTTAAATCCTTGTCTCTTTCCTCGGTTTCTCTTTCTTCACACTGGTCCAAGCATTTTTTGCTGTTCGACTCCTCCTTAATTTCCTCGACTTCTTCCTTCTTTTTTGTTTCCAGGAGTTTCCTCTCACTCTTTTCTCCAGCGATATGTTCCTCTAAGTCTGAGTCCCCACACTCCCCTGCTTCTTCTGACAAAGAGTACATCTCCCTCGAGCTTTCTGCTGCGCTTGATGAGGCTTCTTTGTTGCCCCTTTGGTGTTTCTGAAACAAACCAAAGTCAGATACATCTTTGGGGTTGCTTCTCCTCTGGCTTGACATTTCACCAGAGCTCTCATCAGAGACCAGGGACATGAATCCATTAGGTAGACCATTGGAGGCTTCAGGTGGCCTGGGTGCAGCTGTTGAACTGCCCAGCTTGAGGATGGATGTAGCGATTTTGAATCGATTAAATTTGCTTTTCATCTGGGTGCTCTGTGGGCAAGCAGAGACCTTGAGTGAGGAATTAGGGTACGCAAGGCTGGATTCCACTGAGCTGCCACTGGCCTTTGCCACATTTAAAGCTGACTTTCCTGTCTTCATCATTCCCATCACCTCATAACGGAAACTGGAGATATCTTGTTTCAGCTCCTAAAAAACAAAGAGCAGCTTGACTGTGAAATTTATAACTACTAGCTCCCACTGTTGGTATCAGCAAAAACTGAGCTGTATTGATTTAGCTAAAAAAGCTATCTAGCTAGCTTTGTAGCTAGTTAGCTAGCTAGTTAGCTAGCTAGCTTTGACTCAAAAACAGTTATGAGACAAAGCAACACTATGTCTCTAAATGCCTGTAGTCTAGACTAATAATTGATGCGTTATTTATCTTTGTATGATCATGGTTATGTCTGTTAAACTAGGGAAAACAGTCACAATGCCTTTTAAATACCTTTGAACTATGATGAAAATCTGGATTAGTGAGCACTTAAACCATCTCCTCATACATCCACATATATATTGTCTTATCATCATTATCTTGTCAGAAGATGACTGTTATTAGTTTGTCTGATGACTTCCAGGCATGTCCTTAAAGGATTTGCATTAACAGTCAACGCATTACAATAATGGAAAAAAAGATTAAATATAACCAAAATGCAAAAGAAAAATATACAAACATGATGATAAATAACTCTCAAACATAATCATGTCATATTCATTCAAGAAGACTACCTTGAAGTTGTCTTCAGTCAAGCCTTCCTCTGTCTTGGCATCTCGAATCATGGCAGCCACATAACGTTTCACCAGGTTCCTCAGTACCTCCTACAATAATTTAAAAAAAATCTTGAACACAAAAGATCTGAAACTTTATTCAATACAAACTTCAAATGAATGAGACAGGAAACAGACAAATGTGCTCCTCTACAATGAAAAGCGATTTAAATCCTACTGAGTTCAGTTGTTTGGCTGATTTTGTGAAACATCATAAAAGCTTTTTATGGAACGTCCGCTTCAGGGTGTCAGCCCTGTGTTGAACCTGCCCTGTGTGTATCCACCTCTCACCCTTTGACCCCCACCTCCCCTCCCCCCTTTTGTAAAAGTAATTAAGAAAATGAACAGATGAAAACTGAGTGCTGGAAACCTAAAGAGGCCAATTTGTGTCTGCCGCACACACTTACACAGACAGTGGTGAGAGACTAATTATTTTCAGCTTGCTTTCAAAGAGACTGCACTTACCTGGTACTGATGGTTTATCCTCAGGTTCTCTGCAGCTCGCCTCTACACAGACGTCAGATGCCAGAGGTTGGTTAGAGAAAGAGTGGGAGATGAGTTAAAAAAAAAACAACCTAAAACATATTTTGTTTTTCTTCACAGTATCACACTTTTCTGTAAACTCTGCTATCTGTGAGGCTCGATATGTGTGTCTCCTGAGTGCTGCGCCATCAAACACGAAAAAGTTTCCCTCTAAAATTAGGCTGCAATAAAGTGAAAATTCTACTTTCTACAGAAACGAACACTTATTTCACTGAGTTATTTCGTTTAGTGTCATACAAGACAAAGCAGAGCAGCAAATCTTGACTCTCTCTTAAAGTAAAGTTGCCTGATTATTTTTTAAATAAAATTCAGCTCAAGTCATGGAAATTCAGCTCTCAATCACCGCTATTATGCCTGGTCATATCAGGAAGCACTCTGGAAGCCATTCCTATACAACTCCAGACTTCAACATTATGAGTTCAAACAACTTTGTTTGTATTAGAGATGGCACGATACCACTTTTTTATGTCCGATACCGATATCATAAATTTGGATATCTGCCGATACCGATATGAATCCGATATAGTGTGTTTTTTAATCAACAAAACTGTTTTTTAATATCTTGCTGCATTTTGTATAAGTTCATACTCAAGTTTAAAACAACAACTACACTAAAGCTATTCTGTTATACCTGTATGCAAAAAAAAATATTTCATAGTTCAGCAATACTGATCAATCTAATAAACTTAAACCTACACCATCCTCCCTATTCTGGTATTTTAAAGAGTACTTAGCATAAATATTAAGCAACCTAACTAATAGGGTTCCAACTCCCAGCAACAACAAAAATAAATAAATAAAAAATAGGGAACCACCCCTCACGCTCCACCTCATGATGCTTAATCGACGTAATCAACCTTTAATTTGATGCAGTGTGAAAAAAAATACACAGAAATCAATTATTTTTCAAGAATAATTAAATAGATTCAACATCTTTCTTCAACAAAACTGCAGACTGCACAGATGGTACTCTTCCCAAAGGAAAAAGTACTATAGCTTACTAGGGTATATTAGACTTAACAGTTACTATATACAATAATGGACTTCTATACATTTTACATCAGATTAAAACTTTGGGTGTAAGATTCAGATAATATTAATATTAAAAGCTCAGACATTTTAAATGAGAATAAGAAAGAAAAGTATGTCTTTGTGCCCCTTTTCCCTGTTAATGCCCTATCGGCCCCCCTGGCTAAACTTTGCTAGATCCGCCCCTGCACAGTTACCAGCGTCAGCTACGTAGAAAAAGATCCTGGTGTAGAAAGTAATATTAAATAAATTCTAACAACAGCTTATCAAGCTTAAACGTGCTGCTGTTGTTCAGCCGCTGGTTTCCTCTTTCTGGTGCAAAGTGGGCCAAAACAAACAAGAGACGACGGACTCGCGACAGAAAAGCCGATCAGCTGATCGATTAGCAGTTTCATCGATTGAAGTAGCAGCCGGAGAGCGAGAGGCAGTCGCTCGTTAAGCTTAACGCAGGAATGCTTTACAAAATTCAGAGATGGACTTACACACTTGCTTTACTTCTCTCGGGGATAACTTTGTCGGAGATGAAATGCGGGTTGCTAGCGAAGCTCCAAATGCTATCCAGACCACCGACAGGTCCCGCATGCCACAGCCGCTCTATCACGTGATGCATACTGCTCCGACGTGCTAACGTTCTGAGGTGAGTTACGGCGTGTTGCAAGTTTTGTGAGGTGCTTTCGTGATATTTAATGGATCGGATTACATTTTTTATTTTTCTCCGATATCCGATCCAGTAATTTAGGTCAGTATCGGACCGATACCGATACGTAATATCGGATCGGTCCATCTCTAGTTTGTATATAGTTACTCTCCACAGTAAAGCATATTTTACATCCATGGACCGAGAGGGTCCAAGAAAGATGTCCCTGCTCCAAAACTAAGACTTTCACCTTTGCCAGAAAGTTTTATGGTCAGGTGCAACAAACATTGAGCTTGTCACAAGAGGTACAAGTATGTCTGGAGGAGTGAAGGTAAGGCTTTCAAACCTAAGAACACTGTACCAGGCAAAAAGCGTGGTGATAGCATCATGCTCTGGGGCTGTTTTGCTACTAGTGGTACTGGTAATTATACAAAGTGGGTGGAACAATGAAGGTGGAGAACCTCCAAATTTTACAATTACACGTAAAATCAGCAACTAGAATGTTGAAACTTGTACAATTGGGTCTTCCAACCAGACAATGATCCAAACACACATCAACTGGTTTTGGAGTTGATAAAACCTTGAATGGCCTTTGTAAAGTCATAAACCTCCAACCACAACTTATTTACAAACTATGAATTAATATAACTGAATTTCTCAGTTATAAGTTAAAAAGATAACAGCAATAAAATCTTTCAGCTTATTATTCCTTATGTTCATTTTTCAAACCAACCAACCCCCCTTTTCTCTCTCTGTATGTGAAAACCATACAAACACATTTGACACCAGCCTTACCCCAAGGGTACCAATGGTGTCAGGGCGCTTGGAGCTTGTCCTCCACACCTGCTTCTTGATCCAGCACATGAGGTACCAGAATGATTTGGGGCTGGGGATGATGTTGAAAGGAGCTGGCAGAGTACCCCCTTCTTCAAAATAACTCATCCACAGTTTTGTCCTTGCAAATTTCCACTCAATGTCTGCATGGTCCTGAAATCAGATTGAGGTATATTTGATAAGAATGAATGTTTTGGTTGAACTGTTACACTTACATGACTGTTTGCAGTGTTTTTGATTAGTGCTCACAGCAATGTGCTGGTAGGAGTTGTTCATCATAGCTATGAGCATGTTGAGGAGGACCACCAATGAAATGATGTTGTAGGCCCCGAACATGTTGGCACCGACAAATTCAGTGAACTGGTGGTCAGCATCCACATTGGTCACATACAGGCTGATCAAACCAAAGATAGACCAGAAAAGAGACTGCAGGGTCTCAAATAATCTGCAAGACAACGTATGCGATGTAAGCCAAATTTGCTAAACAGTACAGATACATGCAGTAAATAAAATGTGTCCTTGCTAGTTGAAAATGTATTCAGTTGCAGGATGGTTTAAAAAAGACTGAAGGAACCCTTCACTTAGTTTTAATGAGATTCTGCTAATACACCAGCTTTTCTTAGCAACTGAAAATTTGACTGAGTTCCCACATTTTGTAACAAGTAACAGCGATATACACGAACGCACAGCTCTCTGATTCTTTGACACTCTCTCTCACACACAAGATCACACATTCACACTACTCGAGCAAGCAAGACAGGATTCATGCAAACTCACGTGGAGAAAGCGTTATTCTGATGCACACATCGGATGCCCTTACACTTTCCTTTCTCATCTGAAGCCTTAGTGTCATAGTAAAAGTACAGCTGGTTCAGGCCATTAGCGAAGGCGAGCAGAACCTGAAAAGAAATGCAGTGTGTGGGCAAAATTATGTAACTTCATTCACTTCTTCTGTCACATATAATTTACTGTTCCACTTCTTGTCTTTGTTCTGCTCGTGCGCAAACATTTACCAGGCAGTAGATGAAGAGGAACTTCAGGATGTCGAGCAACATTCGCCCCAGAGAAATCTGCAGTGGCCCCAGGTGAGAGTTGGCCGTGAACAGTGAAATGAGGCGCAGGGAACTGAAAATGTTTGCAATGGCAAACACTGCTTCAGCAACTAGTGTCGGGTGCCACATTTCCCACTGGTTTCTGGGTTTACTTCCGCTGTACTGGATGAGCAAAAAAAGAAAAAGAAAAGATAACTTGAGCATACAGAAAGGTCACAGCCTGTTTAGTCTATTGTCAACACTGGTGGTTACCTTAGTGTAGGCTACAATCTTCAGGGAGATAGTGGCCAAGTACAGAGAGTTCATGACAAAGTCCATCAGGTTCCACCAGTCATGAACATAGTCTTGAAAACCTCCATCCCACATTTGCTTGATCTCTGCCCAGATGAATCCTAGAAATTAGATTATACAAAAACAGAGCATGTGTCCAGTATTAGCATTTTATATGATTGCATATTATTTTAAAACATTGAGGACTATAAAGATAAAAATACTCCTTATGTTCTCTTCAATCTGCAGCTACTGTAGCACCCCTGACTCAGGCTGGCTATTTTATTGACATGCCCTTTGAGGAGATGTGAGCTACTGTACATTAGCAAACAAACATGTCTACCAAATTTCATTATCACAGTTTACAATGTTCCCATGTTGACATTTACAGGCTGGCTCGAACACATGATGAAAGAGAGCTAAGGCTGTGGTAAATGCCATTCAATTTTGTATTTGATTATAAACCAAAGTACTGAACAGCTTAAAAAATCAAAAAAGCATTTTCACAATTCTACTTGACGGACACCCTCAGTCTCATGATATTTCAATGGATGCGACTGTCATTATTTTATCTGGATAAATAGAGGATGGAAGTCCCACTGAGATTAAAAATCTCCCTTTCAATGGACACATGGTATTTAACTCAAAACTAAAGAAAAGTAAGTTAACCTCATGGCAGTGCAGGAAAAGAAAAAAAACAATCAGGAAGAATAATACATTATGCCTGAACTACAAAAAGTTTATCAAAAAGCTACTTTCAGCTACTTCCTTATTCAGAAACGGTCGCCACAGTGGGCATCTCTGCATGTTTGACTTGGCAGATTTTTTTGTGCTGGACACCCTTTCCGATACAACCCCCATTGGATTTGTTGGCTGTTGTTGAAGAGATTATTTTGGACCAAAGGTGATGGAAGGACTAAAGTCAATGCCTAAAGTCATGTTGGTAGCATGGCTAAAAAGTAAATAGTAAAAATTGTGGAAGGCAGAAAAGCATGTCAACAAGAAGCACTTAGTCACTGAGCTCAAAATCTGCTGGGATGCCCGAGGCAGGATGAAAAAATAACATTTTTTATAGGCTTAATGTTCATTCAGCACTTTGATCCAGTTCTACTTTGTGTAGTATTTGGAGTCGATCAGCAACTAAAGAAAAATCATTTGTTCCCATTAACAATTGTAAAGTTTGGAAGTTTGGAAAGTTTGGATTTGACTTTTCCATAGAAACATCAGCTGAGGTGTATGGTTGTCAGAGCAAGAGTAATTTAAACCCAATATTTAAAGATTTAGTGACATTAACTGACCACAAATAAGCTCTCTACTTTTTTTTACCTTCAGCAATTCACCAGTACATTCACCATCAGTACACTATCAAACAGTTTAATCATCCTAATGCAGAGTACAAAACCACTGTACTCACCCAGTACCCAGGGCAGGATCATCCACTCCACAGCGGTCGGTGGAGGGCCCTGCCTGTCCTGCCTGTTCTGCTCCGTGATAACAATGTGCTGGGAGGCGAGGAGCAGCAGGAACAGAAAGGTCAGGTAGGACGCCGTGTGGCAGATGAACTTGATGAAGGGCTTGCGGATGAAGAGGCCATAGCGACTCTTGGGAGCGATGAGGTAGCAGAGAGCAAACACAGGGTAGAGGAGACCTATGAAGACACAGGTGACAAACTTTCCTGCCCAGTGACGCCGCCTCCAGCCAGGGAACTCATCATACCAGCGTGATGCCAAAAGCTGCTGACAGTTGGGCTGAGCTACAAACTTAAAGGGGGGATATATGAAGGGAAGGGGAGAGGTTTAAATGTTTCATCTATGCTGTTTGATTTTTTGGTTTTTAAATGGCTCAAAATAACTTTTATTACATTAGCTGTGTATAGCAGGCATATAGGCCTGCTTGGAAAAATCATCCTCAGCCTAAGACTATTTAAAGGTTTTACACCGACCATCATGCCCTTGTGTCAGTATCCTGGAATTAGTACCTGTAGCAAGCTTCAGTTAACGGAATACAAAAGACTGAGTAGGATGTGTTGGTGGTGTAGAAAATTGAAGGGTTATCATGTACACGCATGAGTATTTTAGACTGAAAAACATATTGGCTGTCTTACAGAAACAAAGGTGGCTTTAAGCAGGCAGGTGGGCCAACTCAAATATTTCTACATGTTTAAAAAAGGATTTTTCTGAGATTTTCTTAAAGCCCTGGTCTGAATATGATTGGAACTTAATTTAAAGACAAATACCTAACATGACTGTGAATGCATGTGAGTGAGCAGAAATAAAATGTTCAGTAACGCTAAAATAGCGATGCATCAGAAAAGCAGATTAGCTTCAGTGCTTCTCGCCTGAGTGTAGGTATATGGAGGCATACCCGGTTAAAGCAAAACAAATTCTGCTACAAATGAGGGTTACATCATGAGCATGCATGCATATGCAAGCAAATTATGCAGGAGCACACAATGCTGTGAAAAATCCTGATGAGCCTCCATATCAGTATATCAAGTGTTGACCAGCACCGGCGGGTGCCAATTCACCAACTCTGCAGCCTCGTTTCCATGGGAACCACAGATCCTTATCTGTGTTGGGGTCTGAAGCAGAATGGCTCATATTTCCGTACTTCAACTACAGTTTTACCTGAAAATGTGAGAGGAAATGCAGAGCAGAAGGATAGGAAGGGCTGAATTTTATGGATGAGAGGAGAAGAAGAAGAAGTGGTATACTCGTTTTTTCTTCTTCTTTTTTTTAACCAGATTTGAGAGCGGGATAAAGAGATATAGGGAAGACTGAATGAATGTGTGTGAGAGACAACGACACTGTATTTGAAGAATAAAGAGAAGAAAAAGTCCCAACTTTTTCTTTTCAGATGATTTCTTTGAGCACGGGCCTTACTGCAGTGAACCCATGGGTGCAGACTGAAGTAAAATAGAAATAGTAATAATGATAAAAATAGAAAGTCTTAAATTCTACCACAGCTATAAATATAATTTACCACTATTTAAAAACCGCTTTTGTCACTTATTCATCAAACCTGCGTCATTTCAGGTCTTTAAAGTTCTGAATGTTCCATTTATAAACAGAGGAATTTATTTTTAACTTGCATCTTTAATTAAACATCAGAACCTTAATCCTGATTAAGAACTGTAAACACTATTTCCTTGGGCTTCTTGTCATGTTGCGATAATCAGCACGATACATTAAACACTGGCAATGATGGCGAGGCAGAAAATTATGCTAATTAACATGATATATAGGAAATCAATGTGAGTATTTACTCAACACGTGGGCTGAAATTAGAAAGTAATAAATGCCTGAGATTGAATTAAATTGTCTGGTATAAACTAAAAGACTGCGTTCTAAGTAAGATGTTGCTGGCTATTTTATTTAAGAGCCAGGTTAAAAGAACAGGTTTTATTCTCTACAGAAAATCTCTCTGGCTGTACCTTTGATTGCTCTTAAATAAAAAAAAGTTCACCTTTCTATTGAAATATTGTAGAGCCATTTCTCATCTGTCGCAGTCACTTACCAAAGCCAGCCGCAGTAAAGTGACATATTTGCCTTAAGTGGCTTTTTTGCACAGGTCAAACCATCCAAGTCCAGTTTGAAAAATGTCTCCCAGCAAACTGCCTGTCACCAAGCCTAAAATGCCAGGAAAGTGCCTGTAACTGTGTGAGAGCTGTTGGTGCTTTCTAGCTCGGCAAAGACATGTTCCCCTGCAGCTCTACCGACATAAAAGAACTGCTGAAAGTTTTTTTTGTCGCTATCACAGACACACAGTGACAAGCAAACAGCATTCAGATGGGTGTAGGTTGAAATACAGGTTATATGAAATCCATTGTTTTGCTCCACTACTCTCTCAGAGTTGCAACTGTAATTACATATCTAAAAATGTAAACATCTAATATCTGTCATTATAGTTAAAATGTGTGTATTATGGAAGATTTGAGTTTATAGAAGATTTTGGTGCACACTACAGTTACCTATCCATCATCTATGCAATACTGTGCAAAAGTCTTGAGCATTTCTTTATAATTTGCTGCTAAGTGGCTTTGAGTTCATCAGAAATCTTTGGCTCTTTTTTCAGTGCAGTCTTTGTACCTGACCACCTTCAAAGGAATATTTTGTTTGTTAAGCAACTTAACACTGAGCCATGAATCATTCAGCAATAAAAAAAATAGCTCATGATATTAAATAGTATATTGTGTAAACATAAGAGACAATTTAGCAAAGAAACAAATTTAAGTTGTATCTTTCACACTTTGTTACTAACAGTCTGTCAAAAACACATCACAACACAAAGATAAAACGGTTTGTAAAGTATAGTATTTTTCACCAACAAGATGCCAAAGAGATATTGTGTGCAGCGTGTCCTTAAAAAACTTCAGGAACCTGGGAAAATTAAAGACAAAAGAAGAAGTGGGAGGTCTAAAAATCTATTTACAGTAGACACACAGTATCTGAAAATCATGTCCTTAAGAAACAAGAAAAAAAAAATTCAAGTAGACCTGACAGAAAACCCAAGAGATCCATCTGGCCCCTCTGTTGATCCTACTACTGCAAACTTGTTAAACCTACATATGTGCGATACAATTATTGCTTCCCTTTATTTCTGAGTTTTACAAAGGCTGAACTTTTGGTCACAGCAAACTGACTTGTTAAATCAGATTCTTGCTCCTGGATCAGCTGAGCACAAATGGTTTTCTCCCTACACAACACTTACTGCTCTTGGTGCAATTTAATTTCTACTTAATGGGGACATTAAGATGGCTTGAAAATCTGAATTGCAGTTTTTATGAGATATCACAAGGGGGCAACGTCAAACTACTGCATGTAAAATTGATGGGTTCCCCTCGGTGCCTCAGACAATTTTAAATATTAAAGAGACAGTCTGTATATGTTTGTACTGTGATTTTTCAGTCTACTCACCTCACCTACATTTATACCAAGAATATCTGTATAAAATTTAAGTAATCAACATTTGAACGCTTCAGGGAGAGAAGATAATCTGCTCTTTAATGTTTATGGGTTACTGATCACATCTATCTGATTTGACCTCCTGCTGCATCAAAGCGCTGCCTGCTCTGTAAGTTCAGCTCTTTAGACAGAAAACCTATGGAGATTTCTCTTCAAACTGTTATAAATGGCCTTTTTAAACCCTGGGAGCACATCAGCGCACAGAGCCAAAAACACACACAGATGCGAGGATAAATGCACAAATGTAAACAAGCCTATTTGCACTTTACACAAATGAGAAACGTCCTTCATTTTGTTCAGCCGAGGTTCAAAAACAGACTTTTAATGACTCACATTCATAAACAGAAAGCACTATTTAAAAAAAAAAAAAAGTCTTCCATGCAGACTGAGTGTCGTGATTATTGTGAGAGTTTTAAAAGGTTTTCAGATCAGAAACCAGTGTTTCAAAGCACTGAGCAGAAATCGCACCACAGACAATGAACACTCTAACTGCTCTCTGCATGAACAAACAAGCTTTTCCAGCCCCAGTAAGTATCCATTTAACCCTCAACACTTCACTGGGGGCAAAACTTTACGGATCATCTCTCGCAAACAAAAGGCATTTCCTATTAAGAACTCTGCTTATCTGTGTGCATGTGTGCGCGCATAAATGTGCACTATACAGATGTGATTTTCTGATGTGAAGCAGCAGATGAAAATGTTTTTAATGGCCGATTCATGCCATGTTTCCGTTTTCCAAACGAATGAGAAGTTTATTGAAGAAAAATCTCCCCAAATGAGGTTAGAGTTTATTGAATATTGTCTTGCGCCTTAAATTCATGTAAAATCCTGTTTCATGTCTTTGCGAGATGACTCTGCCTCTTCTACACAACAAAAAGCACTACCTTCATAACTGCTGCATATACTCCTCAATCAAACAAGAAATCAGGCATAAAACAGAGTCCAAAATGAGTTAAAAATAAAACAAAACACCTTACTGCTCAGTTTTTCCACATGATAGTTTTTCTATCATAGCAAAATGAAAAGAAATCTGTCAGCTCTGCTCTTTGGGCTAAAGTTGTAAGAAATAAATGTCTAAAATTACGGAAGAAAAGCTGATAGCTCATTCCCCAGACTGTCCTGTAATTATAAAACACAAATTTGTCTTTTTTCTGTGAATCCATTGTAAATAAAGAAATTTCTCTAGTAGATAGGAACATTTAATCATTTATCTGTTACTAAATTACTTTGATGTAGCAAAAATGACTGTGGGGGTGGTCTTTATTAGCTGGAAAACCTGTAAAATATATGAAAAGGTTGTTAAAAGTCCAAAATTAATGCGACGCTTCACATTTTCCAAGGCCGCCCAGTCGGCCAAATTGGAGTCTTTGGTGGATCAATTGTGGCCCCTGGGGCTTATGTTTGACACCCCTGTTCCAAGAGAACAAAAAAGTAAGAGTGAAAGTATTAAATTTACTGAAATAGAAACTTTTCAGGCAGTTTTACAACAATAAGACAGCAAAGAGACAGCAACAAACTTCTTAATCAAATTACCACATGCTATAATAATTTCTCACAGACTGAGCATTTCCAATGACTTCATCTTGAAAGGATTCTTAACAACTCCAGGTGGCAGGGACATTTATCATTTGAAAAGGGCGACTGGGTGGATTGTTACTCTCATCCTTGACACTCTGCTCTCCATCAAAATTCTGGAGCGACTGAAAGCTGCTATAGATAGCCGATCCAAGAGAAGGGCACGTTGGGACTCGATAATTAAAACACTGCTGGGATGAGGAGATGCTAGGAGGCACAGTTGCGGCAAAAGCAGCGCGAGGCTTGTTTGTTTACAGTGTGTGCAGAGAAAGATTTACTGGCAACAACAGAGGGGTTCGGTAAGATGACAGGGAACTGTCCATCATCATGTCCACCTGTGCACTCGCACGGCCCCAAACTGTCCTTCTGTGACTCAACATGCTCATCTGCCAGCCTGTTTGTTGATGCGCAACAACTGCATGGATGAAGGAGGAAAGAGCAGTGTCATAAAATGAGACTCCCCCAAAAGTGCATCATCTCTGACAGCCACGCAGGGCTCCCAGCTAAAGACAGCTGAATGAATTATTAGTCGCTCCTGGGAGGGATGCGTCTGCTTCTTCATCATTTCCTACCTCACCTTCATATGCAGCGTAACAATTCTGTTGTATAAAATCAATTTAACCCCTTCTTCTTGCTTTTAGCCATCCCATAATTTAGCAAGTCACCGAAAAATCTCCTACATTCACCATCCCGACGCTGGAAAGCGTGATCGGCTTTTGCATTAGCCTTTGGTTGTTACGGTAGCTTTTAACACTAACAGGAACATTCATAACGACATGGACCTAACCGAAGGGGAGTGCCACATTAATTAGAGACGAATGCTGAAGATTGAGCAGATGCAAAAATCCACAGATACACTTTACAAGAATTAAATCAACTTATTTGCATGTTTATTGTTTATGGCTCTACCCACCGGGGAAGGTTTTACATCCCAGTGGAAATAAAAGGATGAAATCAGCAGACCAGAAAACTGAATATTGTTTTGGAGTTACCACGTTTGGACCTTTTCCACCACAATTATTTACATCCATTTGAATTGCAATGCAGCGCCTACAAAGCTGCTAAATAAAAGATCCCAATTTACTCCCTAGGAAATTCAAATCTGGACTGTGAATGTAATCAGTGTTTATATGGCATGTTTACAGCTCCTTCAAAAGCAGTTGCTCTGTATTAAACTTTCCAGATCGTACAGGGAAGGTGGATACATGTAATTAACAGTTCATTGTCTTTTCCTTTACTTAAAACCAGTGTTGGTCAAGTTACTTGAAAAAAGTAATCAGTAACTAATTACTGATTACTTCCCCAAAAAAGTAATCCCGTTACTTTACTGATTACTTATTTTCAAAAGTAATTAATTACTTAGTTACTTTTAAAAACCCGATTTACAACCTGAATAGGTGATAAAGCGATAGATCTTTCAGCCCAATTCTACTTTTTCTGCATAATCCATCATACAAAATGTAATCAAATGGAAAAGTCTCTTTTTTTAACTTGTTTTATCAGTTTTAATCTTTTAACTTTATGCATCAAGCAAAAATTTAATTATATGCAACATTCTCTGACTTGAATAAATTAGTTTAACATTTAAACCTATTTTCTACACATTCCAGCACATAAAATAAAATATTTTTTGTGTTTACACTCATCTCTGCTTAAAACCGACCCTAACTCAAACCTAAACAATGAACATGAATGTTGAGCTAAATTTCTGACATGCTTTTTTAAGGGTATTAGCAAACATATTCAGTCTACAGCTACAATACAAACATGGATTTATTTATTAGATAGTTGCCTTGCAACTGTAATACTCTGGTTATTTAATCCGGGCATCTTCATTCCCATTTGTTATCTGTGTGAGCTGCCAAAGGGAAAACAGTTAAAAACCTTATAAGACCTTTGCACCTCATGTCATTAAACCCGAAGCTAATATAACATAATTACAGCACTTCTCATCAGCTCACAGTGGCACAGACGAGACCACGTTGGCTTGGTTCAGCAAAACTCTCACATTTGGCAGGTTGACATTTTATTACAAAAATCTAAAAAACAAAAACAGCTATACAATAGATCACGAAGAAAACACTGTTAAGCAATGTGACAGAAAGAAAAATAATACTAGTGGAAAACCCGCACGATTTCCTATTTTACACAGTTTGGAAGGCTACAGCTGTAATATTACAGTCTTATCTGACTCTCATTGGCCTTAAGGTAAAGGAGGGCACACTTGACTGAGATGCAGTGTTTGTGTGTGTGTGTGTGTGTGTGTGTGTGTGTCTGCAAAAGATCATTTTGTTGATATCTAACAGGATGGCATTCTCTGCTTCCTTCCCCTTCCTGCAACCCCGGCAATGAAAAAACAAACAAGCAACCCATCTCATTGCCCATCTGGAATTTTACACATTACCATATGTCTGTGTATTAATGGTATAAATTAAACGTATGAAGGCCTGCCATATATCAAAATATGACACTCATGTCATACACCCACTTCTGTATTAGTATTTATTCAGAGGCTGAATATTACTATACTTTTCCCTGCTCCCTTATTTCCAATGGGTTGCCACAGCAGACGGCTTTTTACAAAAGATGCTCTTCCTGATGCAACCCTCCGAATTATCTGGGCTGGGACCGGCACAGCAAGTTCGCCAGCTTGTGTCTCCTCCTGGTCTCAAACTGAGGCTCTTTCATATTTAAGGTGAATGTGTTACCCACGACAGCATGGAGCCACATTACACATGCAATACAATGCAACCATTGCTGGATAATAATTTTACTTTGCACATACCTCTTTTTGGTGGTATTTGATAGCTAGCTTGAGTCTTGCCAGATCATTAGCGCCCTCCTCTTCCAATAAGCTGATATCATCTTTATAGTTGAGGATCATCTCCAGCTCTCTGGAGCTCCTTGTTTGGTCCAGGAGGTCTTTTGCAAACTGCTTACACTGCTGGGACAGCTCTTCATACTCAGATTTAAACTCATTCTCCACCTGGAAGCAATAGGTGGAGTGGATTTAAAACAAACACTGTAGTGCTGAAGAGCAGGAGTACGTAAAATGTGAGTAAATATGTCAGGAAAAGCCTTGGGGATGTGAAACTCATTTTACATCATGGGACACATACAGCTGATTTTGATCGTAAGTGGGCCAAACCAGCGAACCTCCCCTTTCTGTCAATGTAAACTCGTCTAACTTTGTTGTTAACTTTGCCTGGATATACTTCACATTCACTGAAAATGTCCTTTTTTGCTCCTGTGGATCCTTTATAAAAAAAAAATATAAATTTCTATATTAAATAGAGAAAAAAACAGGAACTTTCATGTGTTTAATGGTTATTGTTTATCTATTACTTAATAGTAATAGATAACTTTCTGCATCAGGAAATCTCTTACGTCTTGCTTATACACCTTTTATGGATCACCTCTATTAGCCATGTTCTCTTGGAGGAAAACAGTTGACCTATCTAACCTATCTAACTAAAATGTCTGTAAATCGTAGAGCACATACATAGATAACAGCATTTTATTATATTTTAGCTGGAGATATCAATAACCCTTTTTCAAATCCTTATTAAGGAACAATGTACATTTCAAATTCCTTTAATTTTAAATATGTTTATATGTCTATCCTGTAAAATAGTCAGATGTCTATTCATATTAATGTACAGAATTCACCTGCTTGCTGCTACTACTGCACATTCACCCAATGTATATACTATATATATATATATATATATCTTATATATATATATATATATATATATATATATATATAATTCTGTGAGGTAATCTGATATTATTAACATACACGCACAGCACACACACACAACACACACACACACACACACAACACACACACACACACACATTTGCGACATGCGAAGACGTGTCAGGCTACATTTCACTGTGTGTTATACTTGTATAACTATGCATGTGACAAATAAAGAACCTTGAACCTTGAACCTATTAAATATTAGATTCAACATAAGGGATTTATTTGAATTCTTATCTAATAAATTGAAAGGTCATTTTTTTGTTACACAGTCATATTATATAAAGTTTAAAAGGTTAATTAATATACATACTGTTGGTATTTCAGCTCCTCAGAATCAAATCTTACCAACTGATGCTCAAGCTCCACTATTAGCTGCCTCTCTTTCCCTCACCTTGCTGAGCTCCTGCAGCTCCCAGCTGAGCCTGAATGCGGTTAGGAAGGGGTCTTCACTGGAGAGCGCAATTAGTGAGGGACTCGACAGTGCTTTGTAGATGTTGAGTCGTGAGCGCGAGTGCCGCAGGCTGTCCACATCCGAACTAGACACACACTCCACACAGTTGCAGCGCACCTGCAACATCAAACAAAACGTGGACGCATGGACACATTTTAATGAGGCTTCTCTGTGTTTAGCAATGGCTCATCTTCCAGTCTTGCAAATCAGCCGCTGTTCTGTCAAGGTATGATACTCAGAACTTCAAGGGACAACCTAACCTGTAGATGTATGTGCACATTTTTACATTTTATAGAAATACACCACCACATTGGATTTTAAATTAAACAAAGTGCATACTTTCAGCTTGGGTTTACCAATAGGATCACAGTAATAGTTCAGAAATTACAGCCATCTTTTTACACAGTGCCCCATTTTCAGATGCTTTGTCTTTAGTACTGAAAGGCATGCTCTGTTGGATAAATACCATGCAAATGACTTTGAAGAATCTCCCATTTATTTCTCTTGAGAAATGCTTGTTTTGCGTTTGTAGCACCCTTCGGGTCATTACCCATTTGCACTGTAAAGCATCATCCCATCAGTTTTGCAGCATTTGGCTGAATCTGAGCAGAGAGCAAAGCCCTGTACACTTCATCACAATTCATCCTGTTACTTCTATCAGCAGTCATACAATCAATAAACACTAGTAAACTGGCTCCACTGGCAGCCATACATGGTCATGTCATAAAAATGACTGCACCATGTTTGACAGATGATGTTCCTGCTTCGGTTCAGGACCTGCTTCTCTCCTTCTTTATTCTCCTGTCTTCCCATCATTCTGGCACAAGTGAATCGTAACTTTATTTCCCTTCAGAACTGTGCAGGCTTTCTTAAATTCTTTAGGAGAGGCTGTCTAACCTGGACTTGTTGTGTTTTTTTAACATAGACAGTGGTTTGCATCTTGTCTTAAAAACTCTCTATTTATCTCTGTCTTGATTGTTGACAGTGATTCTTCTGCCTCCTTAAGAGTATTTCTGACTTGGTTTGATGTTTTGAATTTGTTTTTCTTAACTATAATTCTCACTAATGCTGTCTTTTGGTGTTGTTAAGCTGGTCAGTGAACTCTTTCTTTTTAAGAATGTAACAGAGTGTTTATTTGGCCACACCAGCTAAAGTTTTACGATGTCTCTAATAGGTTTATTTTGTGTTTTCGGGTTAATGATAGCCTCTTTCACTCACATCAAGATCTCTGTGGACCTCATAGTGAGAATTCAAATTAAAACCTAATAAATTTAAGTTAATCTTGTAATCAAATCCATATATTTTATCTACTTACGTTTTCATGGAATAACCAGGAAACAGGCATCACCTGGTTATAAAACTGTTTATTACCCCAATGACTTCTGAGCCTCTGCAAATGGCTTTAATTACTTTTATGAAACCCTGCACTTCAAGCACATATTAGATGTTTGTTTTAGAATCCACTGTGGTGGTATACAGAAGAAAACATCCATAATTTGTGTCTTTGAACCCACACTTTTATATGTGTAACTATGGTATCTTGCATAGAGATATTAGATATGGTTCACTCACCTCATGTGGCTGTGGCATAGACACACCTTTCTGCACCAGAAGCTTGATAATTTCATAGTTGTTGGTGTGTGCAGCAAGAATGATAGGAGTGATGTCAGGGGTGAAGTCAGAGAACTGCTTGTCCAGTAGGATCGGTGGAACCTTTGCAGGGAGATGAGAGAATGACAGCACATGTGAACAAAGCTGTCAAAGAAATACAATAGACGCTGACCTGCACAGTACCTGGGGCTTTTAGCTCCTGGAGGTAAAGATAGTTGAAATCCAAACAAGAAATTGTCTCCTTGGAAAAAGAAAAAATGCCTTCCATATCAAGGCTTTAGTAAGGGGCACCAGTAACAGCAAAGCGAGATGCATCAGCGTTTAACACATTTCAGAGGGAATTATGCTCAGAGAGAAACTCATTCTACCTATCCCTCTTATCACCCACTCCAGCTAAGTCCTTTTTCAATTCCCATATCATTCAAGAGGGGGAATACAGGTGCGGGCAGCAGAGGAGTAAGCTGTGCCTTTTTAATTCTTTTAATTGAAGGCCTGTTATCTGATTCTGTGGTGAGGGAGAATGGGAGAAGAGAGAGAAGACAGCTCAAGAATGATTGGAGGGTAAACATGGAATAGGTAAGGACCTGCTTAGCAACTCAAGGCAGAATAATGGCAGATGGGACTATGACTTTCTGGTTTTACTGAAAGAGCTTTGCCAAGAATGCTAAAGAGACAAGCTTGAGAAGGCTTGGTCTAAACTTTAACAACACCGGGAAAATAGCAATGTAGTTGATATTTTACACCTTTTGAGTCTACAGACTGAGTTTTGTTTAAGCTGTCTTGCTGGTTCAATAAAACAAAAACAAAAAAACTGCATATATACAGAATTGCATAGGTAATTTAAATGCAGTTCATCCATGCCGACTCACAAGTGAGAAATTTGCCACACTGCCGAGCTAAGCTAATTAGCTTAAGATAAGGAGTTTATGCGTAGAAATGGTCTGTGGTGTATGGTAAATGCTAAATGTGACACTTACTATATATTGTGCCTTTCTGCCTCACTGATTCAGTCACACACATTCATACAGTGCTTGCCTTAGTCCATGCCTAAGCTCTTCTAGACAACATTCAGACACACACGGACACTCTGACGGATACATCAGGGGAAACTTGTCATTCATTACCTTGTCCAAGGATCACCTACCTGAGCCACAGCCACCCAGTGGCAAAAATGGTAGACCAGCATTATAAAATCTCATATAATTATGAGATTATAAAACCCACTTAAGTGGTAGTGACATTTAAAGTTATATCAACTTCTATTTATTTTTTTAAAACAGCATGTTACATTATAAACATTTTATATAAGATTAAGGTTTAGGGTTTTTCCTTGCTCAAAATGGGCCCATGGAGGGTATCACACTATTTGTAAGGTACTAAAAAATGATTCTATGATAGAAGAGTCCTGCATTATACAGAATTAATATAATATAAACCAGCAGTTATAGTGTTTTGGCTTTGCAGGGCAGTCGCAGCTACCTGAATTTAATTTATGTAAATTAAAATTACCTCAGAGTTATTACCTGCTCACTGTTTCTGCCAATCTAAACCCTTACAATCATAGTTAATTATATACTCAGTGTTTTTCCATTAAAACAGCAAAGGGCACTGTATGATAGTCTAACAAAACTCCTCATTTAAATCATGCCCTATAGATATATCTGCATTTTTCCCATTAGTTCTGATGTATTTTGATCTGTATGTGCTAACACTGACATACACTCAGGCGCCACTTTATTGGAAGCACCTTGCTTGTACTTGCTTGTATCTTTGTGGCACAGACCCAACAAGGTGCTGGAAACATTTCTCAGAGATCTTGGTCCATATTGGCAGCTGCTGCAGATTTGTCAGCTGCACCTGCACAAAGTCCCGTTCTGCCATATCCCAAAGGTGCTCTGTTGGATTGTAATCTGGTGACAGCGGAGAACAGCGAGTACTTCGAGCACAGGGAGCTCACTGTCACATCCAGGAAACCACTTTGAGATGATTTGTGTTTTACGACCAAGTGTGTTAACACTGATGTCGTAACGCAATGGATATGGTCAGCAACAAAACTCAGGTAAGCTGTTGTGTTTAAACAATGCTCAGGTGGCCCAAAGTGTGCCGAGAAAATATACCCCTCCCACACATTTATACCACCACCACTAACTAAGCCAGGTTGGAGCCATGCTTTGATGTCTTTTGCACCAAATTCTGCCTCTATCTGGGTTTAACATTCTATCAAATGTTAAAAAAGACATTTTCACCCATAGAAAAACCACTCACTGGATATTTTCTTTTTTCAGGCCGTTCTCTTTAAACCCTAGAGATGGCAGTGTGGGAAAATCCCAGTAGATTATCACTTGAAATACCAGCCAGTGTGGCACAAACAACAATGCCATATTCAAAGTCACTTTGATCTTTTTTTTTCCCATTCTGATGCTCTATTTGGACTTCAGCAGCCTGCAGTGACCATGTCTATATGCCTAAATGCACGAGGCTGCTGCCATGTAGTTGGCTGATTACATATTCATGTTTAAAAACAGCTGAACACCTATATTTTAAAAAGATTTCTTTCTATCAAAAATACGTACACAAAAAAGAAAGTAAAAAAAGACCTAGACTCTTTAGTATTTGCAAAGCTAAATAAAGCTATTAAATCCTAAAAGACCAACTATAGGCATGACAGTATAAGTCACAGTTAAGACATGATCTGAGATGTTTTAAAAATATTTCACTTGCAAGCAGCCAAGCAGAAGCAGAAATAGTAAGCCTTTGTCACCACTGCTCACTGAGGAACAAAGCATGAAGAATTGTTCTCCAGGGGTTTTGGTTCATTTTCTCCAAAATGTTTCATCATTCATATAGCATCCAAAAATCATTATATCACACAGGGACACTAATTACTTGGGTAGCTTACTCTCAGAGCAGTCACAGTGCAGCAGCAAGTCTAAAGCGTGGCACAGAGCCATGTCTAAGAGTCGCCACATTTCGCAGAGGTGGGTGATCTAATAAGCTACAGTATATACATTCTGTTCTCCATGTGGGAAGAGGTGGGACATCAAATAATCTACATCAAACAGCCTTGGCCTGTGCCCAAGCAAACTGATATATGTGAAACTATGGTAATTGCGGAGAAAGGAAAATAAAAAGCCCACTCTTCTGAGTAACACATATTTGTTACTCATAGGGAATCCACCATAAGCATATTGATTAAAAATACAACAATGGCATCTGCAGCAGCAGCAGAGTGTGCGGTTACTTTTTTTTTTACCGTGCTCTATTTTGAGCCTCCCTGCTGGTTTTCTACTGCCACCCGACATCATCACAAATGTTTAGATAGAACTGGTGTAAAAATGGGACACCGGGCGGTTTTTGAATTACACTGCGGAAAATAAGCTCAAGTCTCAGATTCAAGCGAGCATGAATGCATTTACTCTGCATCGTGCTCTGTGTTATGTAGGAAGGAGAAGGATTTCCTTCCATAAGCGCCCTTATATTGAAAGGCTGATGGAAAAAGACAAAGATGAAAAAAAATAAAATAAAATAAAAACTCAAAACCACCCGAAGGTCATACAACTGAGAAGCTGTGTGAAATCCATTGTTTGCCATTGACAGATGCATATCTGCTCTCAGAGGATAATACATGGAGCTATTTAAAAAGCTGATATCCATGCGGTCCTCAGCAGAAAACAAATAAGCCAAAACACTTGTGAGATTATTACAAACATGTCATTCAGACGGCTTAAAATAGAGAGACAAATATACACAATTCCAGCCAAGCGCAAAATGAATCTTGGTATTAATAAATCTCAGAGAAGACACTGGCAACAAATACGATGTGCTTTTTCCAAAGAGTTTTTTAATATAATCAATGAGCTTCTATTGGAGTGATATGGTGGCACTAGAGTGATCTGTTTTCACAGCCTACTCAGTGGATGGGAAAAAGCACTATCTTACAAAGGCATTAAGATAAAGTGTTCCACCTGATTAATGTCACAGCTGAGCAGTTCAGACTGGAAATTTCATCCATTTGACAAACAATCCCAATCTCTCTCTTTGAGCTCACGCTGCCTTTCCCTGCTTATTATTTTCCCCTTTCCTTCCATTTTTCAACTTTTGTTCAACTTAATTTTAACTTGAGCTTACTTCATTTATTAAAATTCTTATTGCAACAGGTTGAGAACAGGAGGAACATCTCTCCATCATTACTGCTCACAGGGAGAGGAAAAGAAGGACGTATGTGTGCATGTGAAAGCACACAGAGCAGTAAGTCAACGGAAACTAAAGCTCTACACATTTTGTTCCTGTTCATTACTATAAGTGGAGTATTAATGAATAGCGGTCCACAAACTAATGTGAAACCTTCCTAGAGTAAATAAGAGCAAACCTAAATTAAACAGTGTATTTTCTCTGAGTGAACATGCTCATTAAACCTCTCTCTCTGTAAGACTTGTTCCTTTTCCAAAACACAGAAGGCTTATGAAGCAGCTTTTTGGAGTGTCAGCTTTTGTTGTTGCCAGCAATACTGGGTCAGTTAATCTGGATGGTCTAAAAAGCTCCAGGCAACTGCATTCAGTTTATAAGCTATACAGTGAGTAGCCGTACTTTACTGGGACTGGCAATCACACTTTATCATTCAGTCACGAAAGTCCCTGAGCTGCTGGATGTTGTTTTTAGATTTAAAACTAAAGTATCCAGAAATCCTTTACTGCCATTGGGTAGAAATTCAATAACAACCTTATATGTATCTATACGTAGTGTAATTCAAGCGGTTGGAGAGGAAGCTACCTCTGCACATACTCTTTGCTCCACCACTATTATTTAGAAACTCTTGAGTGTGGTGGGAGACTCTAGCCAATCACAGGGTTTTCAGAGAGAGCGCTTTCCGTACTATGTATGCAAATCCATACAGACTTTCTTCCCAATAGTGCAGGAAAGGTTAACAACCCTGTATTTAAAATAACTGCACACAATATGGAACAAGGAAGATGGACTTAAATTATCATTCATAATGATCATCCATCTACCGTATTTTTTGGACTATAAAACACACTTAAAATCCTTTAATTTTCTCAAAAATTGACAGTGCGCCTTACGTATGAATTCTGGTTGCGCTTACTGAGCTCGAACTAATTTTATGTGGTACACGGCACTCAAAAATCTGCCAAAAATGTTTTGGTATGATTTTGGTAAGCTACGAAGCCACACCGATCTGGGGTCTGGGTCCAAACTCCGCTTCCAGTCCCAAAGTCAAACAAACACTGCGGCATCATTGAGAGTTAAAAACTGTCTAAATTCTTTCATCTTTAATAAAATGATCAATGTTGCTGCTTTACCCGGTGTAACAATTAAGGTTAAAATCCAGAACTTAAATTTAACGGAGTTAGATGTAAGCAGGAAGTTAGCTCGCTAGTTTCCACCTAAACATGATATAGCATGTTCTGACTGAGAGATTTCTGGAAAAAAAACAAAACGTACAGCTCTGCTATCACTTCCAATGAAGACAGAAAACCAAACAGCAGTGACTTTTGTAGGGTTACTAAAGTTGGACTAGCTGGTATATAATGATGTGCTATGTGATCGCTAGCAACACAGCTATGTTAGCGTAACATAAACACAGTGAAGCTGGAGGATGATCGCTAACTTTTTACCACTCGATAAGATAGTGTGAGGGTTCCTGATGGTTAGGGACAAATGCAATCGCATGGCAGGATGCTCTAAACGGACCAAACTTCAGTCAGGAGAACAACTGAGATAATCCATCCAAAATATAAGGTTAGTCATTATTATACTGCAACAACATGGGAATAGAGCAGGTGCGAGAGAATTCAACATTAATGAATGTTGTGGAGGAAGCTAGAAGAGTGAGTTGAGTAAAGTTTGACTTATCTGACTGTTTTGCTTCACTTAATGCACCTTATAATCCAGTGCGCCTTATGAGCCGAAAAATACAGTACCATACTGAAAACAGGACTGCTAACTTAGTCAGTTTGCATGTGGTGTCAATTAGAATACAACGCCGTTTAGGACCATTATTTGTCTTATTGCTCTACCATGCTGTGCTTAGGAATGATTTCTTGCCAGTGGCAAGACTCTGATTTACCTTTGAACATCTCTATTTGACACTGAAAGAAAACTTTTCAAAATTCTGTGTTTGCAGGACGTTTCCCTCTTTTATCTAACCATATTCATAGTGACTGGATAGGTTTTGTTGATGAAGGTTAAATGTTTGAATTGAATGTTGCAAATATTTAAGCCTTCTGCAAATGGCATCCAAACAATCAGGCACAGCTGTGTCTAATTCAATTTAATGTTGATGCAGCTCACAGTATCAAATGTGCTCTTTTAGTGGGAGGGCCTGAGGGTGGAGAGAGTAGAGGGCAAAGGGAGGATGAGAGCTGCACCTGTATATTCCGGCTCTTTTTGCCATTTGCAGCTTTAACGTGGGAATACTTTGGAAGTAATGCTCTAAACATAAAGAGTAAAGGATTTTTTTAAAAATGTTAATCATTCATTAATGCAGGCATTCAGCTTACGATAAGTGATAAAGGCGGTGCATTTATTAAATGGTACACTGTACTAGCCAGGAGAATGTTATTATGTTGGCTACAAATGAAACTGGCACAGGTCCTGGCACACAAATGGATTAAACACTGCACTTAAAAACAGCAAAAAAAACCCCAAAAAACAAAACTCAAAATTAAAAAATGCAATTAACTACTAAAAGGACAGAAACATAAAACAATTCGTTGGAAAAGCAAAAAAAAAAAAATCTAATAACTTGGAGAGAAAATAAATGTCAACTATTGTTTCCCTGCTAGCATGTCTCCAACCTGGACAGCCGAGAACAGTCTCGGCAGAGAGGCGCTTGTGGCTCTTGTAAATTTATGTTAATATGCAACTCTTTCCACTTTCCTCAGTCCCTTCCTCACCTGCATGCCACCACTCGGCTTCTTGTGATTTAGCAGCAGCTCCACAGCTCCCACCACTTCCTTGCGAATTGCATGCAGCAGGGCGTCGCCGACATACACGTTGAAGCTCAGCAAGAGTTCGATGATTTCCAGGTTCTCGTTCTCAATGGCGATCAGCAGAGCTGTGCGGCCGAGGGGGTCGATGCAATTGATGTTGATCTTGAAGTAGATCTCAGCCTCCTGCCAAAATAAAGTGATTGAAAGCCAGAGTTTGTTTCAAGACATACTCTGGGACTCTGGGGTTCAGATTACGGAGGAAGACACACAGGGAATGAACATTTTTGAAAGGAACTGTAAACTCTTCGCACCTTTTGTAACTGAACAAGCTACTAAAAGTTTGTAGTTTTTCCTCTGAATCTGGAGGAGTGGAGTGGGAGTGAGTTTACCAGATCTCTGTAGCTCACTTCTCTTTTGTATCTGCATTTGAAACTAGCAGCACAAAACTAAGCTCGCCACTACTGCTGGCATAACACAACTCAATATCCAGTTGAACTGTTGGCAGTCATGTTGAATTGTGGGGAATGTAGGAATAAGAGTACCCCATGTTTCTGCTGCATTGATTTTACACTTTATACTTTTCTTTTTTAACTTACTGTTTTGTAAGTAGCTTTCTGTCATTAGCTGCCTACACACGCAATATTTTAAGAAATATCACAACAAAAAGGAAGTTGTAAGAATGCAGATGTCCCTTCTTAATCTCTATATGGACAAGCCAAGCGGGCAAACTATCACAAATTGTTATTGTGGATCGTGATGTCATTTGTCACTATATTGCTAGATGACATGTCCTGATATATTACAATTTTCAGCCTCTCCGTTGCTACGGGACTACAAAGCAGCTGCTCCCTGCCAACACTTTGTCTCTGCTACTGGTTTCTATAAAGAGCCTGCGTATTATTTGAAATGCATAGCAATTATTGTGACTTTGCATCCTGCCCATGAATCTTCCAATCTCTTCCACGTCAATCAAATTACATTAACGCTTTAATATTGAGCCATTCCCTCATCCATAATTTTGAGCTTGATGCATCTGCATTAATTCGTCCCTTTATCAGTCAGTTTCTCCATTCCTCCACCCAAACACACACACCTCAAGCGCTTGCTTGACACTCGCATAGTCCCCTTTCTCGACGGCTCCAAGGTAGGCTTTCTCTAAAGGTGACAGCTCCGACTCGGCCCGCACAATTCTCAACGGGATTCGGTCCCGGTATGAGGAGCTGTCAGTCCGCCGGTAGTAGAGCTGTGACATCTCTCTAAGCTTCAGCTGACCAGCACCCTGTTAACACTGCTACAGCTGCTGCTGGGCTGGCGGGGTTCACACTAGAGAGGATAGAGACAAAGCTGTAGAATAAGCTTGTTGTTGGTTTTTGCATAACAAGTAGGAAAAGAAGGAAAAGAGAGGACAGCGGATACACATGCAGAGCAGAAAGGGCTGTAATACTGAGATGAAGCTACAGTAGTAGTTGACCCCTCTCCATTTATTACATGCACTACATGATCTAATTAAGAACTGCCTGTTTATAAGCGTTTTCCTACAAACTGTGCAAGAATTATGGTTGAATAAAAGGTCATTTTAAATGTAATATAAATAATGAAGAAATATAATATAAGATGACAAGTAGACAAGTGGAATAAGACAGTCAGGAGTCAGCTGTCATGGGGTGAGAGGTGGAGAACAGCCTAAACAGATGTCGAGCTCAACACATGATAAACCATTTAAATATTATGGTTTTATTTGGAAATAAAGAAAAAATTGCCTTTTATTGTTCTTGTAGCATTTAGTAAGTTTCAAGCGCTCAGAATCTAACGTCAGGCAATGTTTACATGCTGGCAAAAATCAAGGATAAAAATGTTTAAGTTGTGAGGTAGGAAAGAAATCAAAAACACCTCCACTGCATTGTTTTCCTCTGGTGTCCTGTTAGAGAGCTCTAATATAAAGCAGAAAGATCAAGCGTAGACATGACAGCGGCTGCTGCTGCTGAACATGTTTCACAAACAGCCATCACGATACACAGCACACACTGCAGGACAGTACTTTGCAGCTGCACTGGATGGTACGATTCATTAAATCTCAAATTTCTAACTGCTTTATGTAATGTGCTTAATCATTACTAGTTGACTGACACGTTGCATCTTCTCAAATAATATGCACTTTGTTTTATTTCCTCTGGCAACAGTCCCTGGTTTCTTCACAATCTAAAACATCTCTAAATATATTGTAACATTGAAATACTGAATGTAGATAAAAAGATGAGATAATATTGTTTAAATCATGTGAAAAGCAGCTTTAGTACAATGCTTCTGTCACAAACCCATTTTAAAATTCAAAACTGGAGCAACCATAATAATGACTGAAAACTAGCATCTGTGCGGATGTGTCGACTGTCACCTCTGAACATATTTCCAAGATATTCTGACAGCCCTCAGAGAATTTAAAACCGAAATGAGCAAAGCAGACAAGAACACAGAAAGTGCTGGAGATGAGGGCGAAATATAAACCAGGTGAGTCAAAAACAACATTAAGTGGAAAACGCTGCACAGTCGTAAACATAACAAAAAACAAGAGGTTCAAGTAGTTAGTGCCTAAAGGCTCCCCTCTCTCTCTTCCCACCGTCTCAGGACAACTCATTACTGCATCTATCTGAAAAATAATGATTGGACCCGCAGCAGCTAATTAGTTTATGAGAACAAGCCGAAATGCAGCGATTTCTTTAATAAATATGAGTAAAAATATTCATGCTGTGTCCATAGTCCCACATCCTAAAATAGCACATTTAAAGGCACAGTTCAAAACTTTTGATGATATCATTATTGGCTCTTTTACTGATATGAGAACATGGTAGGTTTGGATATAGTTTGTTTCCCCTGTGTTTCCTGTCTTTCTGAGTTAATCTGCTTCAAGTGGTCAAGTCCTTCTTTCATAATCATCAGTGTGATATCAATCTTCTAGCATTAGCCACAGTTAAAAGGAGGATAAGGGTACTTTGTAAAACACTGTAACAAAGATTTAATTTAAATAAACAAGCTGTGTGATTGGTTATGCTTTCAGTTTTAGGTGTGAGAACTTTTTTTTTTCAGTCTGCTGTTAAGAATTCAGATGTTGAACATGATTGATCATCTATAGGAGCAGAGAATGTTTAAGATTGAGGGTAAAAGTATTAAAAGTGGATAATATTAAAGGAAAACAATATTTTCCTTTGATCCTGCCTGGACCTGCATTTTGATGGCAGCACTTCATACCTCATCTGAGATCCTTAGTTTGATTTTACAGAGACCAGTTTACCTGTATAAGTAATTGCATGCAACTGTCAACATAAGGAGTCTGTTTAGCAGAAAACTAAACTCTGCTTTCAGTACAACAAGTGGTTTACGATAAAAACAAGTAGCAAAGGACAAGCCAAACAAAACAATGTATATCTGTGTTTAAAAAAACAAAATTATAATTTAATTTTGCTCAAAAACAACACAGTAAGTTACGTCATCGGGGTTCTCTGTGACCTAACTATATTGGTTTGCATTTGTTTGCCAAAATACTATAATGTTTTAGATAAGAGTGTGTTTTAGTGTTTATCTGACACACAGATTAGATCAGGCCACATATTGCAATGTGAGGGTTATGTTATATTTTCTGGTGCTTGCTTGAACCTGCGACAGAAATTGCCTCAAAAGACAGCCGCTATTAAGGGAAGCTGCCAACCAAGCAGAAACACTACAAAAGGTACGGCCTGCTGATAGCTCTGTGTGCAAATACTGAAACGCACACGCAGGCGCCCACGCTCAGTAGCGCACGAGCCAATACACACAACCACGCATGCACACATACAGAGGTAGCCTTTCTGTGCACTGGCTCTCTTCCCCTAATGAGTTTGCCGAATTCAATGCATTACTTGGAAATGGGAAATCTCAGCTGTTTGATTACACGGTGCAGCAGCGCACCAACGCCACGGCAGGGAATCTTTTATTCTGAAAGTTGTAGTTCTCAAGTAGCATCGAATGGATTTCCAACAGACCATGCAGCATATTTAAAGCCCATCCTGCGCTTACAGTACGAGTGAAAACAATCATTAAACTGCCACGGTTTTAATTTTTTTATCAGAAACCTTCCGAGGGTAACATGCCTTACTCTTGTCTGCTGAAGAGCCTTATATAGTCAAAGATCAGTAGTAGTACACAGAAGCAAATGACAAACCTTTGGGATGATGGACATTGGAACTTCGCTCAGGGAGCTCAGTGGTCTTCCTGTGGAAAACAGCATGAAAATAATTCGCCTCAACTTCTTGGAATTTGTATCCCCATAAATGTAGAAACAGCAGTGTTAAAATCCCGCTTGTTAGTGTTAGAGATGTCAGCGCGTCTTTTTCCTGTTGTTTTTTTTTTTTTTTTTTTTTTAGTGTAGTACGCATTCTTCCTTCTCGTTTTTTGGATACTTCTTAGCACTCCTCCTGAGAATCCACATTTGGTCAGGTTTAATCACGATTTCCATTCCGTCTTTTAAGGAGGAGGTGCGGGAAAAAACGCAGACCGGCTCACACCGCATTAAACTCACCGCGCAACAAATCCTGGAGACGAAAATAGGCAACAACAACCAAGTTCCCTCGGTGGATTACACCTGGTTTTTCAACACCTCCAGTTTTCCCCAGGATGTACATCCACCAGTGTTCTTATCCACCTGTTGGAGGTGATTGAGCGAAAAGCAGCGCCTCCAGAAATAAACGCAGAGCAGCCAGATGCCTGGCAGGCGGTCTGCGGAATAATGCTGCTGCAGACGGGTTGTGCGCACTTGGAGACGCATCGAACACAGTGGCACTGCAAGAGGAAAGGGAGAAAAAAAAACATCTTAGCAAGCAAGTCAGCCAGGCGTTTAGTCTCACTTCCACTGAATGAAAGTTACACTTGACAAACTACATGATTCCACCTTCACATTCAGCTGCTTATCCAATGAGTTGTGGGAATTTTATTAGCACCAGAAGCCAGGAAAATTCACTAAAAATCACATAAATATCAATCCGGATTAGTTATATTCGGAATTCAACTCAAATTGATGTAGAGAAAAGAGACATATGTAGAATATTCACTGGACTCACTTACTATTTGAATGTTTAAGAATTGGAATGACTAGAATAACTGTTTGAGATTTATCACCTAATCAGGCTTAAACCAGGTTCACTGTGTTTTACTGATTTGTTTATGTCAGTTATACTATGGATGCCTATAGGAAGAGAATTGACTGAGGCAGCTCACATCCCTTCTGTCTTAATTATCAGTGACCTGGACAAACTTCAGGTCCTTGGATTTGGCACTAAACAGTTCACCAGGCCTTCTTCAAACACAGTTCCTCTCTCCCTCCCTGATTTACACATTTGGCTGTGTTGTAAATTCTTCTTAAAAGTGTGTAACGTTGTTGAAAGTTTAAACAGTCATGTTCAAAGAGTCTCCCGGCCAGTCTTTGTGTTTTACTGTGTGAGAGTTTATGTTGGCAGAAAATGCATTTAAACTGCAGGTCCGGTCACAATGAAATGTCAACGGGGACACTCATTTGGCTACAGAGAGCCTTTGATTATTCACTGTTTGCTTCTGCCAGGACGGATACACTGGATCCACACTTTGTTTGTGCGGACTGGATACAAGAAAGATATATGGGCTTTGACCGCTTATCCATCTTCCTTTGTACTCTGCTCTTGCTCATTCACAGCTAGTCAACGTAATCATTCAGAAATACTGGACGGTATATTCACTGTAACAACACACAGTGGATTACCAGTAATAGCTCGATAGGGTCTTTGTTTCATGCATGCTTACAAATACATGTCAACTTAGTCTTCAAAGAAAAAAAAGAAAGAATCTCCCCTTCTCTATTTGCACTTTCGGCATCCTCTTGAGAAATGTCTTAATTAAAATTAATTTAATGCGTCATGTCTCTGCTGCTAATTTCTTTGATGTACTCTGTGGAGTCAGATTAAATGACTATACCCGTGAGGCTGCAGGGTTCCCTGCTCTCACCCTGAATCCCACATGTAGGCTACTTTAAAGCAACTCTCTGTCTCCCTCGACTCAGCCTTTTTTTAAAATCTGGTTCATTCATAATTATTACGATCTATCACCAGAACAAGGAACGCTTGCTTTTAAAGCACGATCACCTGCAGTTTTACAGCCCAATGAATTTGAATTAGTCACCTGAAAGTGATTTAGGAACATACATCCAAAGCAGCTGAGTGCTGATCCAGAAAAGAAGGTAGTTAATTGAATTACACATTCAAAATCAACGTGGAATATTTTATTTTTACTGCTCAATCAAAGACATGGAATTTAAAGTCAGTCATTGCAATCTGCTATAGTAGTAATACTCTTAGACATAACATTTGTGTATTTGAATAAGCATTTTTTTAAGAAGGTGTGAAGCAGATTTGGTTGTGTGTAGAGCACGTTAAAATACCTCTCCTACACAGCATTTGTGTGGCCGACTGGTCAGAAAACATGAAATGTTTTTGATTCTAAAAATAGCCCTGAGGCTAATTCTGCTCCCATAAAAGGCCTTTTAAAGGGGATTGATTGGAACAGACTTTTAAACAACATGTAATGCGATGTGGAGAGGGGTAGAAAACCAGCAGAAGATTCCTCCTGCCTCTTAAATCGTTTTAAGCTGCCTAGTGACACCATAGACATTTCGCTGTAATGAAGGCAACGCTTCTTACGCTGGTTGATTGAATTTTGCCTCAAGGCGAAACACAGTATGGCTTCAGTAGCAGAGGGATTCAAAAGCAGGGGGCTTCTTTTCTGTTTTTGTTCAAGAGATGCTTGCTAATGGTGAATTACCCTTATCAGAAATGCGGTGTTGCTTTACTTGTTAATACAAACGCTCGAGCATACTGAAGAGTGGGCACAGAGCTGTTGGTTTGAACTGCTCTGCTGCAGCAGCACATTTTGTGCTTTTGGTGTGTGTGTTTTTCTGTCCTCTTAGATTTTTGCAGTAACTTATCACAATGAAAACTTTTGTAGTTGGCCATTTATGAATAAGCAGGACTGTAGTACTGTCGAGACGGTTCAATTTTTCTGGTCACGGTGAGAGATTAGGCAGGAGAATGTGTGGCAGGTAGTTTCTGTAGCTACAAAGCAAACAGGCACCGTCTTTGTCTGTGAAATGTAACATGGCTCCTATTCCAGTATGAGCATCCAGTTGGCAGTGACAGCTCCCTTTGCAGCATCCCCTCTGTCCGTCTGTCTCCTCCCCCTCTTTCTTGTTCATATCACTCCCTCACACTCTCACACAGCCGCAGGTTAGACCCATGTTTCCTCTTCACCTCCTCTGGCGGCCTCATCCTAAGTGTCACCCTTTAGCTGAGTCGAACCTTACTGCATAAAGTAACTTAAAGGTTTTCATAACCCCTCTTTTCCTCTGCTTGCATCCGTGGGAGTTGAGCTATATTTTGTATCAGTTGTTCAGGGAGTTCCCTGAGGTAAGAGTGGCCATCCAAGCTGTTTGATTCATCATTACGCTCATGCTCTCTGAGAGGTTACTGGGTAATTAAAATTGATCTGTCTCAGTTGTCCCTGGAGATGCGTTGAGGCCGAGCCCCCCCACTCCGGATCCCCAACACGCACAGTTCATATTTGTTACAGTCAGCAAAAATTATAGAAAAGAAGAAGATTGTCTCAGCAACGCACAGTGAAGGATTGTAATTTGCTTTTTTATTTCCTCATATTGGCTAGGCACTGTCGTAGGTGGAAAACTACAATGGATTTTATTTCCTATCCCTTCACTTTTGCATAAGATAAACGAGTCGCCTTAAAAATTCTCTTATATAAAACTAATCTGCTCTGCAGAATACCTTTTGTCCAAGTAATTCCTGCTTGGATTGTGCTTTTCTAAAATCACGTTATCATGTAAGAATTGATCTTATTTTTTTCAGGGGCACTTTATAAAGAAAGCCTGGTGAATGACTGTCCTCACAGCTCAGGGTTCATGTGCCAAAAACACTGCAAAGAAGGAAGCTTGCCTTACTTAATTTTATAGTTTAAAATTGTCTTACAAATTTTTAATGGCTAAATATCACATGATAGACTAAGTTTATTTGTAAACTAGAAAGTACTTTTGGCTGCTCTCTTATTTCCTGAAGGGTTGCCTCAGCGGACGCATCTGCGTACTCGATTTGGCACTGATTTTACACTGGATGTCCTTCCTGATGTGACCCTCCAATTTATCCCGGCTTGTGATCCCCCTCTGGCTGGGTTTGTGCCTCCCCGTAGTTTTGAACCAACTTTAACTAAATGCATAATATGCCTTTGCTTTTTGGTTAGATTGTTGAGAGCTTAAACCTGTAAGTGGAGGTTGGTGTGCATTTGTTGAGAATAAGATTAAAATGGAATTTGTCATTAGTTTCATGTGCAAACACACCATTAAATATGAAGCAATCATGCACATATCCCCAGAGTAATGGTATTGTCTTCTTATATACAAATACAGTGCAATTAGTACAAATTTCAGGGACTTTTGAGAGCTGTTTCCTGTGTAATATCAACACGCTGCGGTTACTTAGAGGTTCCACTATACCAGTGATGCCAAGGATAAGTAAACAGTTCTTCCTAAGAAATCATGGCTTGCTGCAGCAGAAATGCCTCTCACTGCTCAGATATCACTCTCCAGACCCCAGAGAGAATAAACAGATTGTTTCGGAATACACACATGTCATCTCTAAGTACATCCTGCGCTACTGTACACTGTTCACTAACCTTGAATCTTGAAAGAGCAGGTTTGACTCAGCTGCAGTGATCTGTCGAGGACATAGCAGTTACCCGCAGTTATTTTAGGCTTATGTAACTATATCTGTAATACTACTCCCCCCCACCCATTTAATTTTGCACAAAATGTTTCCAGAGGCCTGTGTGATATCTTTTTGATTTGTTTGATATTTTTATAGTGCTTTCTATAAAAGCACAACTGAAAAGTGCTGTTTAAAGTTTCTTTAGAGGACTGAACCATGACAGTTAAGGGGCATTTAGAGGGTCTGATAACAGAAACCATTCAAAGTCACATTTTACCTCTGAGTCCTTTAAAGGCAATGAAAGAGTCCCTCACTGGCTGCTCTTTCGGTTTTGCCGTAACCATGCTATTATCACTCAAACAGAAGTGGTTGCCCTGGAAATCTCAATAGTTTTCAAAACAACATAATACATTTAAACCGTATTACCACATTCCCTATTATCTGTCACCTTCAGCTCTACTTTTGAGTGGCATGGCTGCTGCTAAATTGAATGTCTGCTTTTAAAGGCAATAGAAAAGTGGTTGTAATTTAACATTGCTGAAACTTGCTTTTGAGCAAATTAATCCATCACTTTCCCAGCTGACAGGGGGAAAGGAAAAGAAAAACTTAGGCTGAATAATAAAACAGCAGGCTTTGTTCTAAAGAAATGTACTGGCATACCTTAACACATTTAAATGCAGGAAAGTGGATCCCTTCGCTTCTAACACATTTTTTTAAAGATTCATATATAGCCTGGATGTTTATGAGTTTCCTGTGGGTTCTGACAAGCAGCTTGCAGCATACCTTCTTAACTAACACCATTTCATGAAGTAATTTGCAATCGCTTCTATAAATAGGAAGCAATCTTTGTCCACTCAGGTTGAAAGCAGTTTTTGACCCCTGAGGCAGCTTATTGTTGTTGCTGGAGGAGTTATTTTGGTGGACCTTACTGTCTATATATGTTGGAGCTTAGGAGACTCTATAAAAGAGACCTTTTTTCCTCAAAATTCAATACTGACTTTCTCTTAAAGGTAGAGAGAAAGGGAGAGACCTTCAAATTGTGTTTGCATTTGGGACGCTTTTCTTGAAAATGTTGAAAAAATGATTGATGCGTCTGAGTATTCTGGTTTATTTTCCATGGGCTTAATAGTTCTTTCTTTATTATTCATCATATATTGCTGTATTTCTATCATTACCAAATGATTTAGAGTAATAGTAGCATTGGGCAGGATGGTTATACCAGTAAATAAGAATAAAATGGTTAGTTCAACTAGAATTTATCTCAGGCTTTGTTTAATCAAGCACTGTAATAAGCCTGTCAGGTCACCGAGGTGCAGCTCCTTAGTGGCTAAAAGCTTTGACTCAGAGGAAGCAGCTGATTGAAAGATTGTAAAAATCATAAACTTCCAACTTTTTAAGAATAATTTTGCATCATTTTGTTTAGAAACTGAACATCCAAGGAATTTTAATTTAACTTTAATTTCAGCACGTTTATCCAAATATGGCACACTATTAGGTTGAAATGATTCAGATCTCTATCAGCCTTATTAACTGTGATGGTGGCAAACAAGGACAGCTGCTTTATAAAACTAATCCAACATTATGTAGAAACAGAGTCCATGATTGAGGAGCTAATGGACTAACACCGTGTTTTGTTAATTTTAATTTGGATGATGGGTAATAATTGCTTGCATGTCCAATTAAATATCCAACTGAAAGAATCATTCTGGACAGAAAGACAACTCAATGTTGGGTTTTCTCTATCCCGCTATAGCAATAAAGAACAAAGGCAGAAAACTCAATATAGTCTAAATTCAGACCCACATTTAATTATTAGCATCCAACCAAATACAATTCAGCCTTCTGAAAGCTTAAGCAGACACCAAGAAGTAAAGAAATTTCATGTCAGAAGACTTAAAGCCAAATTTGCTTTAAACATACTTTTCTCTTAAATAAGTTCGCCTGACTCTGTCTCCATGAAAAGAGAATGAGACATTTCACTAATTGATAATTCTGAACTCAGAGTCCTCATTACTATCAGTGTGATATTCGGGTCTTGCTTCCCGTCTGTCAGATAAATGATCTTATAATCCGAATGTTAGTTTATAAAAGTACATTTATGATTTTACTAGCCCTCTGTGATTGTTTTAGCTCTGCTCAGAAACATTTATGTCTGGAATAAACTCCCAGAAATAAATTTAATTTGTAGAAAATTATTCATACTTTCATAGTGTTTTTGTAATGATCTGTCCTTAGTTTTACATTTAGTGTTTCTGAATGTTTTTTTTTGTTCCCTTTTCTGTATACCATCTGTCTTTGTCTCATTTGTGTCTGTGTGAGATTGTTCTTGTTCTCCTTTAAAGTTTATTTGCTGTTTATTTCAAAGTTTGGTTCCTCGTGTGGTTTTCTGTGTTGTTATATCCCTCCTTTGTTCTTTTCCCTGCCCTCGTTAGTGTTTGTGTACCATATTACCCTTCTCTCCCTGCTGTGAATACAGTCTGTGTCTATGTTTGTCAGGTTGTCACTGCAACTCCCTCTTCTTTCTAATCTAATCTGGTTGATTTTGCCCTTGGATTTTCGTTTTTCATGTTTTTGGCCAGTGGTCTTCCTGCCTTCCTGTCTGCAGTGCCATCTGTTGATCACACGAGTTTTGCATATAAAGGGCTGAATTTCATTGCAGAATATTTTGACTCCTTTGGTAATGAAGCTTGTCTCCAATAAAAATGTTATTTTTATTACATTTATCTTCTTGTATTTCATTTTAAGATTACTAAATTTTGTCTTTGCCTTTATTATCTTCATGATTTAATGTCTCATGTAAAGTACTTCCATGACCTTTTCATTCAGAGGTGCTATACAAATAAATTTGCTTTACCGTTGTGTGAAAACTAACAGCATTTAAAATGCAGAGATCAAATCTACTGTGTGTATGTTGCAGTCGATTAGATGTCCTTCAGTATTATAGCATTAAGCTTAGAACCTGGTTTGCATAATGCCTGACTCCATCACTTGTACTGTGTCTGCTGTTTGAATGATAATTCAGCAACGGCTCCTATTACTTAAAACACACTATTACTCATTACTCACTTTTACTCATTGCAAGGGTTAGCCGAGTACAGTAAGTTTATTGTTGCACTTTTTGGTGTTTTTGAAAGGGAATTTCTGCAAAAGCAGTGTGATCCAAACCACTGATGTGATAGGCATTAGTGAAGCTGTTTGCTTTTTAAAACTTTGATAATAACGTTTTGTACTAAATGTAACAACATGTGGAGAACAGTTTATCAGGGTTTTAAGTCATTAACACAATATTATAAGTTATTTTATGTTTTTTATGTTAAAAGTTTCCATACCCTGTTCAGGGGTATGAGTGTTATGGTAATTTTGGGCTTCTGATGATTTCTCTGAACTGGTCTTTTTACCAAAATTGAATGATTTTACTGGAGAAAAATGTAATAATGAATACGCAAATTGTCAATAGGGTTGAGGTCAGGGCTTTGGGGAGGCCATTCAAGAAGCTAAACGTTAGGCTGCTTCATCTTTTCCAAAACCATTTTTCATGAGGTCAGTCTTTAGAAACCATTTCTCCAGAAGGCATTTTGCTTGTCAGGCGAGCTTGAAGGTGTCCATTTGGCTTCTTTCTTGGTCATCACTCTCTCAGTCTGTGGTAAAGAAAAACTCCTTCAGTGTGGACAGTGATGCTGGTGTTCCACTAGCTTCCAGTTCGTGGAAGGGTTGAGCCTTAGTGGTTTTCTTGAACATCCTAACCAATTTCCTTTCATATGAGGGTGACTAATTGGCTCCCCTTCCAAACCTGTGGCATGGTGGCACGCCCAAATAACTTGTACTTATGTACAGTTTTTTGAATTAATGATCTTCTGATCTCCAGTTGTTTAGAAATGGCTGCAAAAGACATTCCCAACTTGTGTGAATCTACAAATCTTCTTAAATTTTGTTGGATTTTCTACTTGTACAAATTTGTCTATCAAGTTAAAATACATTCAAGAGTCTTCAGGACAACTTGAGTGTATGTCTTTGAGCCTGCATGTACACTTTTGACCCTGTGTGTATTAGACAAAATCCAAATAAATTCAAACTTCAAATCATAAAAATACTAAAATTACCGTAATATTCATGACCATGATGAGTAGGGATAAGAATCGAGAACAGGTTCTTGTAGAGAACCAGTTCGCAGTTGTTCATTTTTGTGGGGAATTGTCAGTCTGGCTGCTCATCGATCCCACTTGCACTACATTCAGCTGGTGCATCGGAGGAGGAGGGAAATAATGGCACAGTCTGCAACCTGGACAGGGAAATTTCTTTTATTTTTCTTGCACAAAAGGATGAGCACACAATGGTCCAAACTGCATCCACAACAGAAACAACTGCATTATGCTGCGAACGTTAGCCAAGAACCCAAAATGATTTTAAACATGAGTGAATGCCTCCCCAGCCCAGCAGCCAGACCCTGAACTTCAGCAGGTAACAAATGCAGTGATGAGCAGTCAGGCTGCAGCCTCTGTTTCTACCTGTTCATGCTTCTAAAGTAAAATCCCTGTGGCAATCGCTTTGAAGTCTATTTGTGCTAGAGAAATGTCTGTTGCCTAAACAGGACCATTAAATCACTACACACAATTAAATGTCAGATACATTTCATTTAAGTCTGTTCATTAATGTGGCTTCTCTTAAATGATGTTTTGACATTATTTTCTATAAAATAGCACTGCCGCTTCAGGTGCGTTTTCTATTTCCTTCTTCTATTGATTTCCTCTCTCACCTCAAGCACAAGCAAATCAGTGGGTCTGGAAGCCTGGAATCATTTGCCTGCATCCGTCTTTAAAATGGTGGGCACACAGCAGATTTTCTTCCCAGCACGACACAAAGTCAAAGAAAAAACGAATTAAGGGGGGGGGGCATCTCTTTTTAAACAGGGCACCATTGTGAGATCTGAGGTCTGTAATTGAGAACCATGTAGGGATTTCATGCAAAAAGAAAAAAAAAATCTTTGCAAATTCTTTTAAAACAGCTCAAAGTAACTCCTGTCGCTTCAGTTGTTTTGAGATTTGGATCACATGTCCATAAAAATGTAACAGAGGGACATAGAAAATGTTAAAGCGAGGGGAGGAATAACCGACACAGCTCCGGTTGCTAAGGCTATGGTCCCTCGAGATGCAACTTATTCTGTCTATGCATGTGTGTGTGTGTCTGTGCAGCTGTGAGTTTGTGCACATATGTATGCCTTAAGCATTAGTGTGTGTATGTGTTTGATTTGCTGACAGATCCTCTCACTTCAGAGAATTAATGTGTGAGACTCTATGCCCCAAGGCAGCTGGTGGAGAGCCAGGTGTTACCTCCTGTCTCGCTTCCTCTATCAAGGGCTATGACCAGATGAGGAGTCCAAAGGCCTTTTTTGTGTTTGGTTTTTTTTGTCCTGGAGCTATGCAGACACCCAAACAGAGATGACAAAGAAAGGACAGAAAGAGGACAAAGTAGAGTAAAGTAGATCTGTCTTGTTCTGTCTTCACTTGTGTTGTACACCAGCTTTTCATGAGTGCTCAGTGCAGAGAGTTTGGCTTTTGTGTGTCTGACAGACGTGCTGTGTTCAAATGTTCACCTTACTCCAAGTAACAATGCAGCTATTGATTCCCCTGATTGTCCTCTTCCCACCTTCCTTTCAGGCTGACGCAAAGCTGTTTTCGTACTTCCTTCAATGTTCTACTCACTCATTATCGAATTCAACCCTGAAGATAAACAAATCACCAATTTGCCCATATAAAAACAGATTAATTTAACTGTACTGTTTTTTTTAAGCTGTTAAATAAATCGTCTTACTGACCAGTTTTTAGTCAAACAGTGACTATTAGTGACTATTGTATTAGGCAGTCAGTGTAGTTGTGTCAAGACCCATTTAGTTCAAATAGGTTTGTTTTTCTATCTATAGTTATTTATATTTGGCAGTAAGTATCTGTCCTGAGACTTCCCTTTGCAAACGGAGAAAGCCTAAGGTGGGAACAGGAGCCAGAACAAAGGAGACAATGACAACAGAAACAGTTGATTAAATCAGAAAGCATGATGTGGAGGAGCTAGGGGGAGGTGTGTTTGCAAAGTGGCTTGCAGGAAGTGTATACAGCCTGAAGCATCTGAAATAGCCTACCCTAGGTTGCAGGAGTGATGTGTACTGGTAATAAGATCAGCTAATTTCATGGGATTGCTGGCTGAACGAACCAGTATGGTTGAACATTGGTCCTGTAGGTAGTTTCAAAAAGTATATGGAACAACCAGTCACTGGGTCTAATCTTGTCTGTGTTGTTCTCGGCTCGCCTTCAAACTGCCACTGAGAAAATCACGGAGAACTCTTACCATACAAAGAGCTTCCTTATAGTAATATGAAACCAAGTGTTTTGCTGAAACAGAATTCTACCCTGGCATATCGGGTTAACTGTCAGGCTACTTGGACTTTGCTTTTGTGAAGGTTGCAAGCAAGCACATCTGTATTGTATACCTATAATTCTCCATTCTGCATAGCCAAGTACCCAAGCAAATCTGCTATTGCTAGGTGTGAAAATAACATAAATAAACATGTACTGATCTTAAACCACATTCTTTTACTGACCAACAGGCTGCACAAAGAAGCTTCTTTAGCGCAGCCCATGTTTATTTTAATCTAGATGATGAAGCAGGGTATGATGTAGAGTATGGCTACCTGTCCTGACAAGTTGCTACCAAATGGTCATATAGTGTCATTTGTTACTCGATGTACCACTCTCGCCGATGTGTAGGCTTTTGGGTTTACAAAGAGGTTACTTTTGGATTTTAAATGCCAGTCTAGTATCATGAACTCACATGTAAATAGTCTTTTAATGTTTTATCACTTTTTTTTTTGTTGCTTTTTTTCATGCCTCTTAATCTCTGAATTATTTTAAGATGGGATAACCATTCAGCATTCGATTTTCCAATGATTATTCATGTAGGTTTATCATTTTTAAATGAAAATTGCATGCTATTTTCACTCAAATCATACTCTACATGGATGCTGAATATTTAATGACTTTTAAAAATTTCAGATTCTAAACAGGTGGGAAGTAAACTTGGAGAAGGCAAACTTTTACTCTGCTGTTTTGCTGAGCTCGTTGTTTGCAGTGTTTTTGCAGATGCTTCACTTGTTCTGTAAAAGATGAAGTCATTAAAGACATTTTTGTGCTGGAGTCAGCAGCCGCCACTGCTGTAAGTTAGAAGGGCCTATGTCTGACAAAAACAGGGAAACTAACCAGTTTGACAAAACTACTTAATATGTTGAGCTTTTTAAACATTGCACATCTGTAAAAGTGCAATTAACAGTGTTTACACTAAATGCTTTAGTTGCCCTAAAGCTCTTTTTACAGCTCTTTGTTTATCCGACTGCTTTACACAACAAGCATTCAGGGTTTAGTTTGCTGCTGAGATATTCATGCACTGTGTATAAAGAAAAGAGCTTTTAACTATCTCTTGTTTGTGTGGGGGGGATTTACAGACTGCCAACCTAACAAATCCTAGGTTACAGTGACTTTTTTTCCAGATGCAGTTTCTTTTGTTTTTATAAACAGCATTTGTGTCGGTGACAAAATGTTCCCATAGTAGATGTCACACAAAGCTTCTGCAGCAGATTGTTGAGAAGGGGTTTACAAAAGCTCTGTTCAAGAGGCAAAACCAGTGCCCTACTTGCAGGCGCACAGAGTGGCTTTGAATTCTTGTTCTTCTAATATTAGATTCTCAAATATTTCAAATTGTTTTAGGCAGAGCTGTAATTGGACAAATGTGAAATATTCATTTGTGTTAAGTTCAAAGTTAAGACAAAACTTGCTTACTTGTTTTATATAAGCGTCTTTTTTTTTTCTCTTTTTTCAAATTTTCCTGGCAGACTCAAAACATCTGATAGGCATCAAATTGGATTCAACTTTCAGAAAATGAAATGGGAAAAACAAAAAAATAAATTTTGTTTGATAAAATTACGTAAATTTGAAAATAATGAGTAAGTAGAGGCAATTATAATTGTTTGGCAAACCCAACACAGAAACCTAACTTTGCTTTTGGAAAGATGGATTTCTTGCTACTTTAAAACTAAGAAGCTTAATTTCAAAATGATTGTCATATGTGTTAAAAATAAACAACACTTTGCAAATGTATCAAATAGTAGTGTTGCTGGAACAGAGCTGAACAACAACAACAACAACACAGGATAAAGAAGGACATATTTCATGGTCACGTGAATATGCCAGTTTTCTTTAGTGACATAACATCTGCAATAAGCGTTCATCTAAATCTGTCTCTGTGACACTTTTTACATAGATTCAGTTTCTACATCCACTGACAGTTTTGCAGTTGTGCAGTGTAAGACTGCAATCTTTTTAGGCAACAATATAGGAAAGATTTGTGCTTTTTGTAGAGTAACCAACAGTTTGTCCACCAGTACTGCTTTACCGGTGTACGCCTCCTTTTCTCCTTGATGGCCGGTGTTGGGCAGTAATATATTACTAAGTAAAAATTAATTACGTGATCCCTTGAACTATTTTAGGAATAAAAAGAGTGAGTGATTACAAATTTAAATTAAATGACCTGTTTTGGCTAATATATGCCGTGAACAGAACCTGGTTTTATGAGTTCTTTATGTCAAACATGTTTGTGAAGTTACATAAAATTCTTCTGAGGCTCAATAATTAGTAACATGGCTTTTTTGTAATTATTTAAGTCATTGCCATTGCAATAAGTGACATAATTAGGGCTCTAGTGCTAATCGTCTAGCTGACAGCTGGTCAATTGCTCTTCCTTGAACATCTTACTGAGTGGACTCCCACTGGTGTCACTTTCATTACGACAAAAGCCAAGCTTCACTATCTTTCCAGGATTATTCCATAGCACAGGGAGGAGTAGACTACCTAAAGAGTGCTCCCGCCTTTGAAACAACCCAACTTATGAGAGACTGCTTGGTCTAACTCATTTAATATTGATGATTGTTTACTCAGTCAGCCTCAGAATAATTACCACCCTCTCATAGAAGTTTAATTGCATTTTATATATTTCATACTTTCAGAAAAAAAAAGCTGTTTGCACAACACAGCTCAATAACCAACAACAAAGCTTATCCTCTAAAAACAGAGGGTTTACCTTTTCGTTTTCTTCATGTTAACACTTGAGGCTTTGAGTGTAAATATGTGAGCACATGAATATTTCATTAAGTCTGGCCTTTGCACACCCAACAACAACTTCCGTGGCTTCAGAGGACACAGCTGAGAGTTTGCTGAAACACTGTTTATTCTGTGAAACATCACATAGTTCTGAACAAGTAAAGTGCATACTACCTGGCCTCAGGTGCAACACACCAAAATGAAGTGAGTGTTGTTACATGAATTGTTGAATATAATAATTAAAGTCTGAGCTTCAGAAAATGAATTCAAATAAAATTAATTGTTGTATTCTTAGCAGGAATTAGCTTTTGAAGTAAAGATTAAAGACATTTGAAGCAACAGTTGCTAGTTGCATCACAGGAAATTACAGGAATTTTAATTTTTCGCACATTATTCCTACAACAAGTGAAATGCAAATATAGCCAAGCTTTTTTTTGTTGATAATCCAACAAAAAGGCCTCATCAGATCTATTTTAAATCTATTCTAATAGTTATTTTTAGGTCTACTCTAAATAGACATGATCCATTTTTCCACTTTTCTTTTGTGTTATTCCTCCAGTCTAAAGAAAAACCAGAGTCAACAAAAAATAACTGTTTCAATATAAAATTGTTAGACCCCAAATAAAAAATGACTGAACCCTTCAAAATACTGTTAATGCTCAAGAGAAATGTCAGAAGTGAAATGATAGTGAAAATACCACAAATTTGCTCTTCGGTGACAAAGAGGGTATGCGTTGTGGATCCATACACTTCAGGTGCTAGACGCAAGATGCAAGAGTGGTTAAAACTTGTGCATCTGCTTATGTTTTACTAGCAATCAATTTGGTGCTGCGCTTTTCAGACAAGTGACTCTGGGGAAAACTAGCCAGTTAAACTGCACCTCAAACATCCTTATTAAACAGCTTTGAAAAAGCTCATCTGGGAAGTGAAGTTTGAGCAGTTCTAGTTCTCATTCTTAGGGTGTGCTGACATTTCTGTCTTTTTCATTTTTTCCATTTCATTCAGACAAACAATGCTGTCGGCAGAATGCATTTAATCTTTTGTAGCAGGTAATCTTGAGATACCAACCATCTCCACTACAAATTGATTGGTTGAAAAGCAAGGATGACCAAGATTTTCTTTGCTCAACTGCACTCTTAATTAAAATGTTACATAAGCGTTTTTTATTTATATATGCATGCTGCTTCTTTGTCATTTGGAGTACTCTGATTATGGATTGGGGTGTGTCCATCTCACACAGCATCACCAGTCATACGTCCCGATGCCCTGTGAGCCTCTTAGTAATTACCCTTATCGACCTCCCCAGATGTATCAGAGTCATGGGTTATCAGCCAGGGACTCCAATCACAATGCAAATAAAGGTAAGTTGAGCAGGATGATGCGATTCCTTCCTCTTGGTCCCTTAGGCGGAAAAAAATGGGGGAGGGGGGGGGGGAACAGACATATCCAATTATTAGCACAAACGGCATTGATTGTGTCCTTCCCTTGCAGAGTTTTTAAGAAAAACCACTGGGAAAAGGAAGACAGCGTCTACTTCAAACATAATGCCTGTAGGAACGATTTCTGTTTAACAACACATTATAATAGCAAGGGCTTTGCCATTTAATCAAACAGTCATTGGCTCCGATATTTTCTCTAATGCTTCACTGAACATGCATTTTAATTATTTTTCAGATAGTGACAAATTGCACACATGTTATGAACAATACAACCAAACACACTGTGTGTGTCACACATGATATACAAAAAACATAAATGTGTTTTTAATGAGGTTCCTGTCATCCTGTAACGGCTGCTCAAAAAAATTAAGAAATCTGATGGACTTGAGAAACTGTGGTTTGATTGTGACTGCATGCTACAGATGTGTGCATCTGTGTGAGTAAAGCTGGAGCCAGGTGAGAGGAGTAGAGTACAGAAAGGATTGAAGGGAGATAAAATGCACCTGACTGGAATTGTGCTTCAGGATCCAAATCTCAGCTGTTATTGCTGTATGGCATAAAATGGCTTAAGGTGGTCGAGTACAAACCGCCCCCTTCTGTTAAATGCTTCTGATAGGGCCAATCCAAATGATGGATTTTTCCAGTAGGCACAAAATAGTGCAAACAGATTATAGAGATTAACACTTGAAATGTGGTGCTGACAGAGTTATGGTTGCTTCAACATTTATAGTCATAGGTTCTCTTTTAGCAGTATGAATTATGCAACAAAGACAACCGGCCTAGGTTGACTATAAATAGCCCTTTGTTTAAAAGTCAATCATTCTTCACTTATAAATGAACACGCCTGTCATTGTTTGTCATTTGTCGATCACTGTGATAATGCATTTAATGTGCAGGACAGATTTATAGCTCTGCTTATAGATATACAGCTGTCTTCTGCAGAGAACCTAGCAGTCCCTCATTCTTTCTTTTCTATTTGGTGGAGGCTTTGCTGAAAATGCAACAGTACACTAAAATAGGACTAAATACATAAAGATAATTTAGCTGACTCAAAACATCGGTGTAATTCACGATTTATTTATTTTTAATTGAGAACAAGGGAAAATACAGCACCATTAACCTTTTTGGTGGTGTAGTACATTATTTATGTAACCTTTAAATCATTCATGTTGGCAGCACAGGGTCTACATTTCACACATGTTTATGCGATTGTGTTTGAGGTTAAGTGCTTTGCTTGACAGCTCCAGTAATAACTGGTGATGGAGGGGAGGGGGCTGTTAGCCAACAAGAGCATGCACTATTTCTGGTAAGATGGAAGGACATGCAGAAAAAACTTGTCAATCAAGGTTAAGGTATAGGCAAAAACAACACTCTTGTATCACTACCTCCTTTGGTGTACCGTAGCTTATTTTCACATCACCTAACATTTAACATTAGGGAACATATTTTAAATAAAACATTCATTAATAGATTCATTAACATGTTTATGAAGTCAGTGTTGAGCAGTAACTATTTTGAGCTAAGAATATTACTCCTTTCCTTAAGTCCACCTCAATTAAAGCAAACTGTGTGCTTCTTTCCTGATTTTATGAGGCTTGAGGTACAGCATAATACTCATGTAACAATCTTCCTCACATTTCATCTTGCCTTGTGGGTAGTTGCTCTTGCTGTGTAATTGCTTACGATGGGTACAAACGGCTGCAAAATGTTCAAAATATGTAATCTAGCACCTTGGGAGGAGAGAGCTTTCTAAAGTCTCTCAAAGGACACCATCACCATGGAAATGACCAGTCTCTGAAAATAACAGAAATTATCATTGCATAGTAATTACGGATGTAGAAACATGCACTACAAAATTTATTTGTCATTGTGGGGGTTTTTTCTTCTTGGGAAAGCTGTGCTTGTATAGATGGCAGGTCAAAAGAAGATAACATTCATTTGAATTGTGGATGTATGTTGTTAAGATGTAAATCACAAAGTACCTACGACAATAAAACAAAATGAAAGAATGAGATGACCTATTATTTGATTCTTGGATATGTTGTTAATTATGGGTACATATTGTATACTTATCCCATCATTAGTAACGAAGCAATGTCCACATCTGGTTTAAGCAATTCCTGTAGCAGTTAGTGATTTTCTTTGCTTTTTTCATTTCTGAAAGAAATGCTCGCTCTGAGTGCATGGTGCTGGATTTCGTCATCATGAATACATTTGTGCAGTCAGTGAAAAAATCCTCTGACCTGATGGAAATGTAGGGTGTCATCTGTATACAAATTCACATTGTTATAATTCAATCTTGTGATTGTTTGTGATTTATGTGTGACTCCTCCCACCAGAGGATCGCTGTGGGGTTTTTCCTCTTCTCTGTCTCAGGTGTGGACACCTGGGTGCGTCTTACTGGAGTCCAGTGCCTGCTGGGTCGTTGGGTGGAATTCATTCCTGTTTTTGGGATTTGATAATTGGTTGATCACCCCCAGTGTGACAACCACCTGGCCCGTCTGTCCGAGCCTCCACCACCCAACAGACAGCCTGTG
>NW_024582470.1:763180-763970 GCF_018398535.1 Haplochromis burtoni
GAGTGAATGTGAGCGCGAATGGTTGTTTGTCTCTGTGTGTTAGCCCTGCGACAGACTGGCGACCTGTCCAGGGTGTACCCCGCCTCTCGCCCTATAACAGCTGGGATAAGCTCCAGCGCCCTGGAAAGGATAAGCGGAAGCAAATGGATGGATGGATGGATGGATGGACTCCTTATATGTTTTGGTACATGCCATTTAATAGTCACTGTTCAATATATTTATTTCTACATTTTTTATTTCTATAGGTAAATACATTCTCAGAGGGTTCAGTCAAAATGTTCCCATTTCTTCCTGTTATTCCAGTATTTATTTTTTGTGCAGCTAACAGGATTCCCTGCAGAGGTCTTTGCTCACAGATTGTAGAGGCAGATTTACCTGCTGCTGTGAGGCAGTAAATAGAAAGTAAAATGTTTCACAAACCTAAAAGGATTGCCTTTTGCTACTCAACCCAAGCTGGGAAGGGGGATATTGAGAGTAAATGCTTATTACCAGACAAATGGATCCTCTGCACCTTGGGCAATGTGAAAAGGTTAACTTAATACTGGTTATCCTTTTATAACTCCATATGCAAGCTGACATAGTCCCTGCAATCAAGCATTTACAAGGACAAAATCTTGATATTATTCACCAGTTTAAATGGAAAAGATTAAGTAAAATGCAAACACTACTACTACTAATAATAATGATAATAACTGCAATTGAAATGGATTTTATGGAAGTAATTTTTCTTTACATGGTAACATATGACTTTGATAACATAAACTTTCACCTGTCCTAAAATCAGGAGTTT
>NW_024582470.1:765002-800298 GCF_018398535.1 Haplochromis burtoni
TAGAATGCAAGGAAGGGATCTGACTGACTAACCAAGGAATGACACATCTTAAAACATACCCTGACTTTAAAGGGAAATGCAATGAACAAAATTAATATTTTCTTATATTAAAAAATAGAACAAAACAAAAAGAAATTGATGTTGTGAATGAGACAATAAATGTTTACTCAGGAGAGGTAACTTCTCATAGACATCTATACAAGTGGATTTCTTTGTACAACTAGTAGTCAGCCACTGCTGCTGAGAAAATGTGCAGGTTTAAGCTACCTTCACATTTTCTTCACTTGTCAGACCTAAGTGCAATATCTTGTTTTATACAGTCTATATTGGGCTTAGAAGGCACCACTACTGTTCATCAGAAAGAGTCATTTTCTGTACTTTTTGACAGCAGATCAGGTTGAAACATTGCAGGGAGTAAGGAAAAAGGGGAAGAGCAGCAACGGTGAGCTGAGCTGTTAGATGAGGAGCTGCAGGTGACAGTGTGCAGACTTCCAACTTCAAAGTGAGGTAATAAACCCCTTCCACTGTGCATCGCTCTCTGTAGACTATTTTAAAAGATCAGATCACACTAACTCTCTGAATGATGTAACTATTCCAATTAATTCCTTTAAATGACAACATTTTTTTGTTTTGATATCCCCAGAATTCTGTGGCATGTGTTATTAACCAACAAGGGATTAAGCTATTTAATAAAATGGGCTTTAGTTAATAGAATGTTTATCTGGGTAATAGTTTGTGGTAATATTATTATTTTTGCAAAAGCTGTAATATAGAGATAAAGGAAGAAGCAATAGATTGAGAGAGATTCAACCGTTTATCATCTGGTTTAATTAAAATGATTGTATACAAGGTTGCTTATATATTAAAACAGCATATCTTATCACAGGCAATTAGAATACCACTCAAGTCCTTTTCTGTAAGGCTTATTTTGTGCCTAGATACATACACAAAGAGCAAATATTAGAGCTCTGTTGATTCTGAAAGTCTGAAAGCATTTCAATCAAAGGGAAGAAAAAACAACAACACAGGAAGTGACCATCAAGGACAAAAAACAACTAAAATGCAGACACAGAAAAGCAGCATTTTACCTGCGACATGAGCACCAGAGTAAAAATTTAACAGTGCGGGACTATTTAATCATTATTTCCGTTTCTAAATAGATGTTAATGGATTCTACTGTTTGATTTTTTTCTTGGAATGAGAATTGCCTGTTTATGCTTCTAGTCATTAAGCAACCATCTTTGATTCGTACGGAGCCCCGCAGGGGACATGGGAGAAAAAAAAATTAAGCCGGAGTTTTGCGAGATCTCGCAAAACTAACTCGGGATCTCGCAAAAGTTTTGCGAGATCTCGCAAAAGTTTTAGCCGCATTCTTCCCGTTAGCTCGAGACCTACTACAGCCGGGAGGAACACTGCTTTCCCGGCACATCGTGCCTCGACCTCCCGGTCGGCTTCGAGCCGGCGTTCGAAGAATGCGGCTAAAAGTTTTGCAAGATCCCGAGTTTGTTTTGCGAGATCCCGAGTTAGTTTTGCGAGATCTAGTTTTGCGAGATCTTGCAAAAGTCCGTCTTAATTTTTTTTTCTCCCATGTCCCCTGCGGGGCTCCGTAGATTCGTGATGGAGTTTGACAGCAAAAATAATAAGTGCATTTCACAATGTTATCAATGTCCATTACTCAACATATGCTGTTACACTAAATGCACATGCACATTTTCTGTTAGTTGTGAAAATACATTATTGCAGAGGCTCTGGAGCATTGTTTATAATCTACAATATTCTAGTAATGTTTCCATTGTAAATTTAGTAGATTAATTGTGGACACTGTGCAGGGTTTCTTTGTGTTCTGGTTGTTTGACTTGTGAAAGAAATGGAAAAGTTTAATTAGTTTAGCTCCCATTAAGTCTGCCTCATGTTTTACTTGTCAGATAATCGGACCAGTATCACATAGAGGAAGTTTGAAATGTTTACAAAAAAGGTTCATTCTGTTCATCTGGACGTAGCGTTTTCAGTGGGAGAAATGCTTCGTCACTCATCCAAGTGACTTCTTCACTCTCAGCTGACTGCAGAAAAGGGAAAGACCATCTCTGTATCAAGGAGGGGGCCTAAGTGTACATCTTTCACCATCTGACAATGCTGTGATTGCAGCCGTTCAACTCTCTGTGAATGGTACTCATGGATCAGAGACTGAAGAATTCACTTGGATGAGTGACGAAATTTTTCTCCCATTAAAAACGCAACGTTCAGATGAACAGAATCAACCTTTTGGGATCTACTTACCTGGATGATTGAGCATGCATCAAGACACTTTGAAAAAAAAAATCTGTCTCATTTTGTGTTGGCTTATTTTCTCCCACTACACTATTTTACATGTGTGTTGGCAGTTGTGTTGCCAATAAGGTTACATCATTCAGGGAGTTAGTGTGATAAGTTATTTTAGTATTTTGGATCCTAAATGTCATCAGCACACTTTACAGGCAGTAGGTGGAGTTAATAACTGGTACTAACAGCTCAATCGCACTACAGTAAAACTAGGATGAAAACCTCTTAGAGACTAGATGGTTACCAAGTGACTGATTGCAAGCAACTGCGATGACTTCACTGGTCACCTGTTGGTCACCTGTTGGGAGGCAATCTGTCTCGTAACAATCGAGGTGCTACTCAGACTGTTTGCTGTCACACAAAATATGGCAAATAACTGTCATCCAATTTATAACATTGCTAACATGTTGCAATCAGTCTGAGTCAGTCTGCACCAGTGAGCACAACTTGTCTGTGATAAATGTCTTTGCAATAGGGGACTCAGTTGAACCTGTATTCTAGTTATATTCCTTCCTTCCTTCTTCAAATTAACGATTTCATAGGCAACAACAATGCAGCTTCATTACTGCAATTACAATCATTTGGTCACGCAGTCACATGCAGTCTCCAACGAATATCTTTCCTAGTGCGACTGCACCGTTAATGTGTTGGGTTACTCATTTTTCTCTGGAACTAGTCTCCAAGCCTTGTGTAATGTAATGATACAACAACATTAGCTGACTCAGAGTAATACTTACATCTAATTGCCAAGGCCGTGTTCAAAGTGCCTTTAAATGCCTTGTGTGTCAGTACAGACAGACCGCATGTCATTATGGTGCAGCAATCTGCTTCATCATAATAACAATGAATCACTGTCACTTTGGGTTGTTCTCAGTATTAAAGCTTGACTGAAGACTAGATGAGTAAGAACATGTACTTTTATCCGTCTTGACAAAATACAAATACATTTAACAGGAAAATAAATTAGCAGCAGTTTATCAGTGTCCGAACGGCTACAGTCTTCTCTGAGATTAGAAATCAATAGTTCATCTGACGGAGCACATGGTGACGATTCTACAGAGGAGCTAGTGGTACCACATAGCATTCGCCTCTGTCTTCAGGCTCATATTAGTGATTTAGTAGGTAGGCTTTGCTTTCTAACTCCTTTTAAAGGGGAGAAATTGTCAGGTCATGGAGTCATTTATTTTTAAGAGTAATCCATCATAGTAACTACATTTCTTTTCTTTTTTTTCTGCTAACACTTCTGGAACCCTGTCATTTATCATCCTTGGGGACTTGTGCGACTTTCCAAAGGTTTCTGATAAAGCTATGACAGTTTCCATCCAGTAGCCTTCTCGATAATGAGAACCTCAAATGAAACACAAAAAATGGTGTTGTTCAGTTCTGTATTGGAGACATTGCAGTACCAAGATTCAATGGTTCTTTGAAGATATTTAGGAACAAAGTGAATATGGAGTCAAAGACATATGCCTGTGAAGTACAGAGAATATTTCATTAATTCAAAGTAAAGGTCTGTCTTTTCATGCACCAAAGACAAGCTGGTGTTTTAGCATATGGGCAAACTATAAAAGAAAAGACCTGAGTAAAATAGAAGGAGATAAAAAGATAAAACTGCAGTGCTAGAAGATTTTTAACAGTGTTCTGAATCTGTTTTTTTGGAATTACTAATAAGAGTATACTCTAAGCTGGACACAGCTGAAATCCCCTCCTGTGTTTTCTAACATCATTACGGCATTATAGATGACCTGCTGTGAGTAACATGAGCCAAACCATTTGGAAAATACATCCCATGCTTTGAAAAATAAAACCCTCTTGAGAAAGAAATGCTCTCCATTTGGGTGCACCATCTTTTAACTCAACACCACCGAGGCCCGTAGTTTAAAGCAGCCAGAAATCAATGTTACCATTAAATGTTTACAAGCCATCATTAGATTCTTTCGTGTTTTTGTTTGGTTGTGATAGAGCATTAGTTTAAGGATATCCATGAAAAATAACTCCACTTGCTCTAATCACATTTTGCTGCTCTGGTCTTATTTCTCATGAATAGATATTGCTTTAGGAACCTTTGACACTAAAAGGTCTGTCTAATCAAATGCTTTACATTTATCAGATATATGTACTCCAATTATAACATTGTTATGCACTGCAACAGTTGGTTTAGCTATACAGTAATTGCCTCGAATAAATTTGGGTCTACACCTTCAAGGGAACAAACACAGCTAAGATAACCTAAGCTAACCTAAGATAACAGTACAGGCACTGCAATGTCAAGTGTCGAGAAGCTACCAGATTTAATTGGTTTGCCGCCTGTAGAAATGACAATGGACCTTTGCTTGCTCTGTAAGAACAAGCTTTAAAAGTAATACTGTTCTAGGGATAAATGTTAAATTATATAAGTGAAATTCTGTGTTCTGTTTTCTCTCTCTCTCTCTTTTTAAATAAATGAGAACAAAGCACTTTGACTGACACTATATATCAATACAGAGCATGGAATCAAAGGATCAATGAATGAATTGAATATTTCTTTGTACGAATGTAATATCCTTTCCCACATCAAACAAAAACAAGCACACACAACTGCATTTCTGGCTCTGTAAGACTGAACGCATTGGCACACAAGCGCTCACTGATTGTGGGCAAATAATTAGCATATTCACTATTGTAGTTTAGCATGCTAATTCCTCATTTGCATGCTAATAAACGACACAGCTGATGCTGGAAGCAGTCCAGAAGCCGAAGTGTGCGTCAAAGGAAAATATCAACACCAGATGATTCATCCTTCAGGGATCGTAAATGTCACACAAAACTTCAAAGAAAAAAAAAAAGGGAGATTTCAATCTGGAGCAAAATATCGAACTTACTCTTAGTTTGACTCTCAACATTACTTATTCTCGTGCTGCTAAAAATGCCTAGTTCTATAGTTCAGTTCAAAATCACTGAATGCCCAGAGGAGATCAAGAAATGTGCAGATGTCTTTTAAAATACATGATATATGAAGAAGGAAGCTATTGGAACTGATGGAAATACATTAGGTTAAGCGGTTGTAGATGCGCTTTGTGCTACACTGACGAGTAGACATCAAAGAGGCTTTCTACCAGACAGTTATGCAGATGAGTATCCTGATCCAAGCTATCTGAAAACAAGTATTGTAAGTACTTATACACATCACTGTATTTCCAAGCAGTTAAATGCTATCTGTTATGTCAGTATTTGAATGAACTGATACACTATTGTGTAAAAGCAAGTGTTAAGAAGTCACGTTGGTGACATTTAAAAAAAAAAAGGGGGGGGGGCTGTTTGTTTTTTGCTTTTATTAAACGTCAGCTCAGTGAAAGACTGATTTTGTTTGGTGTTTTATTCGTGACGGAGTAGTTTTGAAAATGTCTTGTACTAATACATATTCAGCCAGTGGCATTTCACAGATGATGCCGGGAAACAAAAATTCCATCATATTACGTGGCTGAGTCCAAAACAATGTGGCGTAACAAATGATTCCACAGTCAGAGCTGTAGATGATCCAATATAGAAAGTTTTGCATACAACAACAGCAATCTGTGTACTATATCAAGTGAAAATAACATCAGTTTCAAAAGAGGAAAGGTTGAGATATGCCTTCCAAACAGTTTTTGTCATAATTTTCTCTTAAAGGGAGGTGTAGAAGTATAACGCTGAAAGAGCTAAGTGAGTTGATTTGACCTATGTCACATTTATTTGGAAGCCACTGAGGTGACAAATAACTCTAAGCACCCACTGCCGTTTCCTAGTGCTCTGTGTGTCCACTTGACCTCATTAAGAATATGCTTCACACAGAAACAGCTTTAGTCTTCATGGGACTTTTTCGTGCCTCAATTTCAGACTGCATTACTGTCTGCCTGAGGCAGAAAGGTTCTGACACCCTTATTATCACAATTAATGGGCAATATTCAGCAAACTGAATAGGTCTCTGATGATAACCAAAAACACACATCATTTAAACTCACCTCTCACAGACAGAGGGAGTGCGCTCAGAGTAGAAGACGAATGGGATGAGACATTCGAACACTCCCATAAAAAAGGAAATAAACAATCTGAACAAATGTAAATATCAGCATCATTATCGAGTCTTTTCAGTTCAGATATTTTGTATCATTTGAGGACAGATGATGGATAAAATGATGCCTGGTGGAGCGGAGCGTGAACATCACTGCAGTAATCAGTGCATATTGCTTTTTTATCTGTCAGACCTAAAGTTAGAGAAGGTCAAAAGCAAGTTTTATATATTTTGCTGAGAGCACGTAAGGGCCAAGAGCCTTGTTGTCTTTGCGTTTATATGTCATTCTGATATTTCGTTTTTCATGCACTATTTATAGCTTTTTTTTAAAGATTTTAAAAATCAGGTGGGCGTGCTTCAGTCATGTGTTGGATCCATGTGCTTTTAAAGCTCTGCACACTGAAGTGCCCTATTTGCACAGATGAGGGGACAAGAACAGGAACCAGGGAGCTTGATAGACTGCCCAATTCATGTATCATCATCACCTTTAGATAGTCAAAACACATTACTTAATCACCCTGACAAAGTGCTGACTCACGGGATATGTAACCGTTCCAGTGGGTGAGTAGATGTGGTCTGATGTGGTTTTACAGCACATGACCTCTTCACTGCCTGCAACCTACACTCTCTTTTATGTTGAAGCAGCTTCAGAACATGGGCGAACATGTTTCTTTTGCATATTGTTTTTGTTTTACAATGTAGTACCATGTCATATGCTCTTCTAAAATTCTCACATTTTGCATAATTTTTTACATTTGATCTGTTGGCACTTTTGCTTTTTTTTTTATTAGCAACTGATTTTAACCAGCAGCAAAGTGTTTGACATTTAACACAGGACAGGGTTACTGTCTTGCTAAAGGAAGAGTGCAACAGTACTGGTGATAGCCTTGGTATCAGAGTTACATTCACAGGAACCACAACACCCAGGCTTTCTCACCTTTGGATTAATGGTAATTAGACCATGCAATTGTTTTCAGTCGTGGTTGATTGCTATAGTTACTTTACTATGCTCTTCCCCCAAGCAAAGCTACAGTATACTGAAAAAATTTCTCTAGATTGAGGATCAAGTTTTATCTTTATCATTTTAAAAATGACTGTTAAAGTTTATGGCACAATACCTTCTATCCATCAATGAAGCAGTTTCACACAAAAAATATCCAAAGTTTGCATCAGTGACCTGTCCATTTTATCAAGTGCCACTTAACTCTTTCACGCTGTTATACTATCACATAATATCATGTCCTCTTTTATCTAAAAGATGTAGACACAGCAGCCATGATGATTCAAATATATATTACTGAAAGTGAACATGGAATTTATTATAAACATAGATGTCATAACCAACAGGGCACAGGACTCCAGAGGTTCAGTTAGTGTATTTACAGTGCATGTGAAAAGGGTAACTATTTACAAAATCTTCAAGCAAGGATAATTTCACAATCTTTATTTAGATAGTCCTTGGGAAGGTAAATCTGTTAGTGAATCCAGAGCTTCCGATTGCACATGACCCAGGAACAGTATCTCTGTCACAAAAGGCCTGGCAGGGAAAAACACCAGAGCTTCTGCACAGAGGAGATGACAGGTTAGTAATCTTTGAGGAAACAACAGGAAAGCAGACTTACAGCTCTGCAATGATCTGAGTAATACAGTTATTTCAACATTCAGGCAAACACTGATCATTTAATCCCAGCATAAGTAGCAGCCGCCTGATCAGCAGATGACAAACAGGTGAGGTTGATTGCTCCAGGTGTGCCCAGGAGGAGGACGGAGATCTCGAAAGGACCCCGCCACTGCAAGGTAAGCCGTGGTTCTCTCCAAAATGGAGAGAGAAAGAAAGAAAGGGAAGAGGCCTACAGGATGACTGGAGGACTATTACAGTTTATAACCATTAACAGCATTAAACACTGTGTTCACTGCTATATCATTAAAAAAAACTTCATAACTGCACACTTGCAAATCAGTATGTCCATTCAAAGCTGTGTAGGGAACCTTGAGTGTTTGGGATCTGCACTCATGTTTTCAACACTCACTGAAATGGCAGCTCAGGTGTCTTTATAATCCTATGGCCACGCCCACATAATATCCTTTTATCTCTGTTATCAACTCAGTTAGTTCCATCTCAGTTAGCTTAGAAAAAATAACTTCTAATTTGTTCATTTTTAGATTATTTAGCTACATTGCAGGTGCAGATTTCATGATTCTCTCAAGGCTCTCTCTCACCTCTGCATGACCTCTGTGTCTTTCGTGCATCATATATGATCACTCTAATGGCCGCTTCACATAGAAACTGGGATGTGCTCCACTGACCGTTAGGTTGAGTGAATGGCCTGCAATTTCTGGACTCTGTGCTCTAACTGCACTTGTAATAGTTTGCACATACTCATGGTTTAATATATGGACTGTCATGTTTCTAATGGTTGTGAAAATTTACTCCGTGCCATGGTTGCCACATGTGTGAAGGCTCCTCGTCTGGTGTTCCTGCACTTCAGCATATTTTGCTTGACATGGCAACAAACTATTCGTGCATGGCACAAGCCATGGGACATAATGGGTTTCAGAGTGCAGTGGTGCCATTGGTGTATTGAATGTGAAGGGCCCTTTCTGCTTTTCTTTCTTTACACTTTTAAAATCCCCCCAAGACCCTTCAAACACCAGCAGGTGTCTGTTTCTGCAGAAGCTTGGGCAAATGTGCTTGGAACAGAGACAGTTCCTGTCACAGTGTCAAGGCCTCCTTGAAATCTGTCATCACTGTCACATAAAAAATACACACAGACATGGCAAGTACAGTTTCACAGTATCCAAAAACATTTTTGACCCACATTGGTGGATCTAAAATGCATCTGAAAAGATATGACCCAGAACAGCCCGCAGAAAAATTTGTAGCACATGTAGTTCACCAAATTTCAGGCTAAAATAATTACATTTAGGGAATTGTTACTGCTGTTACTGAAATATCAAAAAATGTTAAATTTGACTCAAACAATATGTAAGGATTAATGAGACGTGCTCTGTGCACAGTATCCCATTCCATTTACAGAAGCTTCTATCTAAATCTCACAAACAAAAGAAGCAATTTGGCTTAAAATTATAATAATAATGTGTATGTGTTAGTCCCCATAGGGAAATAGTTCCTCTGCATTTAACCCATTCACCCAGTGAAGCAGTGGGCAGCCACCAATGCAGCGCCCGGGGAGCAGTGTGTAGGGACGGTACCTTGCTCAGGGGTACCTCAGGGTAGCCGTTCAGTGGAGTTGAACCCCCGACCTTCCGATCATGGGGCCACCACTCTACCTACTGAGCTATCCCTGCCCCCCCTTTTTTTTTTTTTGATGACTGATTTGCTTAATTAATTAAAAGACTTCAAAGAGTCCTGTAAAAACCTTTCTTTGTTGCATCTCTGTATAAACTATACGATATACTGTTCCCAGATTTGTGCTTTAACATGAAAAAATATCGAGGATGTACCTCCTAATGGTGCGTGTCTTTTTTAAAAGCTTCTCCCGCCTGAGGTATTGTCATCAGTCTGCAAAACTATCTTTCAGTTTTCTCCATTTCCATCCTATTCTCCTTTATCTCCTGGGGTGGCCGCTGAACATAAGGAAACATTATTCATCCTCAGACAATGAGCCAAAACTTGTCTCCATGGTTACCAGGTGTGAAGCGGATAATGCCAAAAGCTGTCTTGTGCTTAATCTCTAAGATGTCTTAATTGTGTCATTTCTATCCCTCTGTCTATCTCTTCCTGCCTCCAACGACCTGAACAGGGTTCACGGCTGACACGGTCACAACGAAATCTGACCTCTCTATAACTGAAGCCGTATATACTGGCTGTATTGTGACCTGTTAAGGGATGAGGTCCATTAAAAAGGGCCAAAAATAGCAAATGAGCTCTGTTCAAAACCTATACTGCCCATTCCTTTTGTACTTTAACTAATATTGTATACATTAATTGCAACTCCATTGTGCACACACAGAAAAGCCAATATACACATTCCCTGATCTCTGGTTTCCCAGATGCTAAATTACTTTATATTAGTGTTCATTATTTTTTATATATCAGAGCATTGCATGCATTGGAAAAGGCACAAACTCAGCCACCACTAATAAAGTAAAAAAAACGGGGCTGAAAAAAAGCATGTCAGACCTAGGGCATAGGGATTAAGCTGCTGTACGTTGTTGCAGAAATCTGGTTCTTCAAATCAGATTACATTTGGAAATGTATTGAGGCAGAAATGGTGGCGCTGCACAAACAAGCAGAGTGAAGAATTGAAGGAAGCTGTTGATAACCTTAACCCTCTCAGGCTCAAATTAAGTTTTAGTTGCTAATGCACAACCATGTCCTGCAGTGGTACTTCTGAGTAAAAAAAACTCGTCATAAAATATATATGTGGGGTAATCAGGTTGTTAGTTTTTAACTGTTGCAAATCGGCAACGCCTGCCTCGAGAGGGTTAAAACAGTTGAAAAACATTAAGATAACTGCATATTAACAAAGCAAAAGATGCAAGGAAACACAGTAGTCTCAAATGTAAGGGTGGGCGTTACAGGCTCACCCATGCATTTCTCAGGACTGTGATACTAATAATAGTATCACAGTCCTGAGAAATGCATATCACCAACAAAAAAAGAATCCCCAAAAGACAGGAAAATATCATGAATCATTCAGACCTTTTTATTCACTTCATTGTGCTAATGTGTGTTTTCAACATTATTCAGTTTGAGTCATTTTTAGTATTAAATTGGATCTGTTGTGGGGATGCTATTCTGCTGTGATTTGTTGTTTTCCTGCACAGCTATGATGGGTTATTTCACTTTTAGGCAACTAATACCAGCTCTGGTTTCGCCACAGCTACATGTAAATGGATCAGTAATAGAGCTGGCTGAGTTATTTTGTTGAATGTTTAAAACTGCTTTGCTGCTAATGGCTACTCTAATTTACTAAAAAATGAGAAAATCTACTGATAAATATGGTTCAACTCCATTACATTTTTAAAGCTTGAAATAATATGAATTCGATTTAATTATGTGATGCATTAACTGGAGATATTTGTTCCCATTCTATCGATAATATACATGAGAAAACATTGAGTATGACTATTTGTCCTGTTCCTACAGGACAATGATGACAAATTCATCATTAAGCAAATACACAGCCAGGCGCTTAAATACTAGCTTTTCACCCTAACAGTTGGAAACTTGTTAATAATGTCACATAACAAGCGTTACAGAATCACACAGAAGGCTCATTGTTCTAGACGTGACATATAAAATTAGATCATTATAACTCCCCATTAAGTATAAAAAAAACCCTTCTTGTCTTTAAAGAGCATTAAAGTTAATAACCTTATCAAAGTTTAACCGAGCCTACCTCATGTCACAAAGCAAAACACAAAAAATTGTGTCATCATTAAGTATGTATCATTGTTTTTATTCATCACAGCTTTCAGTAATTGCATTCAGCAAGCTTTTTGAACCAGTGGGCAAATGTTTAGAGGATTGGTATGAAGGTAGAAATATCTTTCTTTAACAGAATTAAACCATATGATGGCTAAAACGTGGTGGTAATCGAAATGTGTTGATTTCCAGAGAAACTGTCAGAAACAGGCACTGATAAGCTTTTGAACATAAAGCCATGAAAATAGTCCCGACCTCCACCGCAGTTAGTGTCACAAGTCGTGATGAGCAGGTAGGCTCATCAAGCACAAATCATAGGCTGCTGGACTGTCCACACTGTGTGTGCTTCCAGCCAAATTGGAGACACACGTCAGTTGCTGTATAAAACCTACGGCTAATTGTCTCTGAAAGCGCACATTTTCATTTAAAAGTCATTTGAAATGCTGCTTTTTTTAGTGCGCATAAGTGTGTGTGTGTGCGTGTGTGTGTGTGCATGAGAGAAAGAGAGAGAGTCTGGCATATCCTGAGTTAGTCCTTTACACTTCAGTATAGCGCCTGCAGTTTCTCAGGCCAGTCATCCATTAAGACTGTGATTGCCGAAGGAGGCCCAGGGTACACTCTGTACTGACACCCTGGTGCCAAAAACAGCAGGCTGATCTCCACCAGCTTCACAGCTTTTTTTTTTCGCTCGCACCATCTCTGTTTGTAAAAATGTTAAGTTTAAGAATAAATAGAGAATCTTTTTGTTCCCCTTTCATTAAACTGTGCCTTGGCATGCATTAATGCGAAACAAGGCCAAAGCATGAAAACTGATTTGTGTTAAAAGTGTTTCAGAAATTCAGGCTTTTCAGCAACTACACACGTGAGCTCTACAAGAAGTGTGACTCTTTAATTAAGAAGAAACCCTGTAGATCAGGCACATTGTTTTGCTGAACAAGTTACATTTGAGCTACTTTTATCCAGCATTTTTATGAATATCCTTCTTTCTTTCTTTTTAATAAATTAAATTGCAGTGGTTAGCTGCTATCCAAAAACAATCAGTTTAATAGTATTTAAAAAAAGAAAACTACATACATCAATTGACTTTCAGGTTACAATAATTCCTATTATACTGGGAATTATGCTGGAATAATAAAAGCATTGATCTAACTTCACTGGTTTACTTCCGCTCTTTTAGAGTACCACTATCAGGCTGACTATCTGACTGTACTCCAAAAAAAAGCCTATGTATATTAATCCTCTTATTCCCCAGCTCCCAAATAATTAGTCTGCACTCTAAAAATAAAGTCCTGATGTGAAGATATATATATAGATACATAGAAATGAGTAAAAAGGTGGTCAGGCAACTTTTTAAAGCTCAGACTAGGTGTGGAACACTTTATAATTAGATGCACTTTATGTGTTTTGTGTAATTTTAGTAACACTTTGCACCACAGCGTTTGATGATGCTCAACCCTGCCTTTCATCTCTGTTTCATCCTCAGTATTAACTGGAGCAGAGCGGAAGCTGCTTTCATATGTTTCTAATTTTATCTTTTGAATTCAAATTCATTGTAGCAACACTCTGACTGTCATTCATAATGCTCACTTCACAATACAGCAAATAACCTGCTGGAAGACAAGACATAATGGCTAACATCACAGCCTCTGTGACAGGGCTTCAATTTAAGCCTTTTCTCAATTGAAAATCTGTAGTTGTGTCAGATGTTAAGCGCTGTCAAATATTACGTTTGATGACAAGCTCTGATAATTCCTGTTCCCCCCTCTATCTGTGTGGCACAAAAAAACATCTTATTGTAATTCAAATGCACTGAATGTACATCAAAGTGGCCCGCTTCTACTGGTTTTTATGAACATATTAGCGAGCAGCATGGCATCGCAGCACATATGGAAAGAGAAGGCGACAGGAAATACAGCAATAAAAATAAACAGCTACTAAACACTTGGCATATACATTTTTTTTTTTAAATTCAATATGGGTGCCTATTTCATCAGCATGGCCGTGTAATAATGCTGTGGCAGTTTTACAGCCAAGTGAAACAGGCGGTCAGCTGAACAGGATGACATCCATGAAATTCATTACGAGCGTGACAGCACCATGAAAATAATTCCCCAAGCTAATGAGTGGTAGGGAAGCAAGTGTTTGAGCGATCTGGACTGTGAAACAGGACATGGGCCATCTGCAATGACTGACTGGTGTTTACATGGCAGGAGATGCAAAGACGTTAGTGCCAGACGGGCTAAACACAGATACTAAGCCATGAGATGAAGTCCCCAATCCAACATCACCAAACTGGACTGAGATCAGTCTGAGCACATGGCTTCAACAGTGCAGGTTTGTATTGGTGAGGCATTAAATTATTTCAGACTTGTAGAAATTATTATAACATTACAATAAAATGTTCTTTTTAAATTATATTTTATACTTGAACTGTTCTTTTCCTATATTATTTTTCTTGGTGTTTTCTTGGTATCCTGATTTTAATCTATGCTTTTAAAAAGCTGTTGGAGTTTAATTATACAGTAAACATACAGAAGCTGCAAACGCATCAAAACTGTCTGTTCAAGGATGCTAATTAAATATATCGCAACACTGAAGCGATTAAGTGACCACATGGCGTGTAAATCTGACTCTGTTATTATCTGAGTATAATAATCCAAAACCGAATCTGAAAAACATTTCTCCCTTTTTTGGTGTTGAGTTTAGTAATGATCCACTCATTATATGTGTTACTGTTTGGATAACTAAAGTCTCCCAATAATTTTAGCACTTTAAAATTTAATAAGCTGCCAGTTCTTATAAAAATTATGTAAACTTGTCTTAGAAAAACTTAGAAAAACTAAGTACATTTCACTTAAGGTACCCAAGTTAGGGCAACTTGTTCATTATGAGGACACAACGTATTAAGAATAATTGCTTTTTATAAACTGCTGGCAACTTTTAGGTTTTACAGTGAACAAGCAAGAGAAAGGTCAGGCATAGTCTTACTCTTAAATGCCACCGACATCCTGCAGAGAAGATTGTCCCTTTCTTTTACTTCTAAAACATCTTGTGTGATTAAATGAATTAACTAAGCATATTTGATAGCTTAAGTTACATCCATTAGTGTCGCCAGACAGCCTGTTAGTTTCCAGTGATTAGAAGATGCTGTCCTGAGCTGAAAAACCTCCCTGTAGCAAAACAAACGATATGCACTAAGTAGGTTAGTATTGATTTCACATGGGCTGTCCCCACATAAATAAATCTGGCCCATTGTAGAGGGAATGAGGGGGAAAGGAGAAAAAGTTCAAACTTTAGAACTACAATAAGTCTGATGATTTTCTTCTTATAAATATAGAGGCTTTGGCTATGTCTGGAAATATATGTTTGTGGTGACAGCAGAAGGGAAATGAGCTGTAATCATACTAATTAGAGCTTTAGGCCTCGTGCTCTGTAGGCAGCCACAGCTTATATATGCACACATGCAAACATAAATAAATAAATACACATTATTTATAGGAATTATGTACACTCATCAAATTCAACAAGATGTTAAAGACATTCCTCAGAGATTTTGGTCTTTACTGCTGCAGATTTGTCACATGTGCATCCATGACTACTACATCCCAAAGGGGCTCTACTGGTTTGAGATCTGGTGACTGTGGAGGGGATTTGAGTACAGAGAACTCATTGTCATGTTCGTGAAACCAGTTTGAGATGATTTCAACTTCGTGACATGGTGTTTCATCCTGTTGGAAGCAGCCATCAGATGATGGGTACGCAACACTCAGGTATCCTTTGTCATTTAAATGATTATGATTTGATACCAAGAACCCAAAATGTCTGTAAAGAAAATATCCCCCGCACCAGTACATCACTACCATTAACCTGAACTGTTGGTACAAGGCAGGATCGATCCGTGCTTTCATGATGTTTATGCAAAGTTCTGACCCTATATCCAAATGTCACAGCGAAATTGAGGCTTTTCAGACCGGATCAGATCTCCTGTTGCTGTACCTGCTTCAGCATTAGACACGCTTTGCATTCAGAGCATCGAGGTTCAGCATGCCTTGGTTGTGACTGGTGGTTATTTAAGTGAATTTTCTCCTCCTATTAGCTCAAAGCAGTCTGGCCATTCCTCTCTGACCTCCTGCATTAACAGGGCATTTTCACCCAGAGGACTGCTCACTTTTATTTGTGCTTTTCCTACAGATGATTGTGTGGGAAAATCCCAATAGATCCGCAGACCAGCTCATCCTGCACCAATAACCATGCCAAGTTCAAAGTCACTTAAATCGTCCTCATTTTGAAACTCGATTTGAACTTCAGCAAATCGAGTAGGTTGTCTTGATCATGTGCTTAATGCATTAGTTGCTGCAGCATGATTGGCTGATTAGATACTTGTGTTAATGAGCAGCTGAACAGTGGGGAATAACCACTAGCACTTATAAGCTCCATGGATGTTTACTTTCGGGGAGCTTAAACGGATGGTAAAGGCAGTGATGAGCCCATTAGTTATTACCGTTTCTCAAACCTTCTGTGGTGTCTGCCAGAGTCATATAATGGTCTTATATGACCACAATTGTTTGTGCTTTCGATCTTAGGATGAGAGTGTGAGGAGGGCAAAGCCACCAATAAAACCACTTTACTGCCACTTCACTGTGACGAGAGGCTGCTTTAACTGTCAGCAGCTTCATTCAGTTACTACATTTGAGGAAGGACATGCGGGACAGAGAGACAGTAACAAAGAATTGAATCCAGAACTGTGAAGGTGAAAAGAGACAGAGTGGAAGAGAGGTGCTAAATCTGGACAGCAGGGATTCTTTTTTTAAATAAAAAAGATATATGACAAAAAAGAGAGAAAAAGAAAGGGGAAGGTAAAACAATAACAAACGATGGAAAAAATATTTAAAAATTATGAGAATATTTTTACTTTTAAACTGTTTAACTTTGTCTGCAAAAACACTCTATGTGAGTCACTTATGATTAAAGACATTACTGCACAATTTTCATATGACTATGAAGATTTGTCACATGGAAAGAATAATATATGCTACAGTACAGTATTAAATTATCATATTAGACAAATTGAAAAAACAATATAAAGCAAAAGCAAAGACTGTAGCAGCCTGAGAATAATTCATTTTCCCTTTGTTTGTGATTTAACATGCTTTTTTTTTGCTAGTCAGCAAATGCAAATTTTTGTGCACCAGTTAAATAAATAAATCATACAACTAAAGAGAGAAGACATAAATAAAACCAATGTAAATGTTAAATGTGACACAAATTTAAACAGTAAGCAAAAATTAAATACAGTGACCGTGCCATATACAATACATGCGTTTGGGAAATGCACTGAGTCCGTTTTTGGCAACAAATATCACAGTAGGTTCATGCTGGCATGCATGTTGTCTACATCTTGAGACTTTTCTTTTTCACAGATCAAATAACGGTCATTTCTTAATGACTTTTGCACATGCCGCATGCCCCCACATCTGCTGTTACTAAGTTTAAACTATGCAAAGCAACTGCAAAATAAATTGTATCTTTTTGAGTATGAAAACAAGTCAAATCTGTTCATATCACAGAGTCTATGTGGCGTACACATGCGTTGTGGAAACACATACTTCGATGAAGCAGAAATAGAGTGTGCTGCTAATTATCTCTGACGTGTCGGTTTGTTACAGGGATGTGTTGATTTGCCACAAGGACCAAACACCCACGTATCACACAACTTTCTTTCTTTGTTTTTGGCCTTCTGTTTTTTCCTTCTCCAGTCCTGTAAAACTTGTCTTCAGTTTTAGCTATAAAGGCTTCAAACTGTACACCATCAATCAACACCTTATTTTTAAGTATTCACACATCCTTTCCACACTGGAGCGCAACATCTGATTCATTGTGAATGGAGCGTGTAATTAAAACGGAAGCTTGTCTGCTCCTGGCTGTCGCTCTTTGCTGCGCTCTCATCTCAACATCACTTTGACACGCATTTACTGGCCTGCTACCTTAACACCCGTCTGTCAGTAGTGATGATATGCTGTTAACTGCATGCACTTTGCATGAGAAGTGGGGGTCATGCATAGAAGTTGGATTACATTTTTTTTTTTAAAGATTGGACTGTCAACCAGTTAGGGGAATATATTACATCACTAATGTAAACTGATATTTTCAAACAAAATCTGAAAAACATAATTTTTTTTTCTCCCATCAGCTGATTTCCACCGTCTAAATCCACAGCACATGCAGGCAACTAAATTATTCTGTTATGCATTATTAGGTTTTGGTAATTGTGTGCATATGTGTGTCTGTGTGTGAGAGAGAAAGAGGCAGAGAGTTATGTTTTGTGATATACATTTGGCCACTCACTTGCATCAGTGAATTATTTTGTTTGCACTCAGTGTACCACCAGGATAATGTCTTGTCTCCTAAAAAGGATCTGGGGAGTGCATTTACGACAGCAAGGTTAAATAGATCTATCAATAACATTAATAGTGGTTAGAGGCTGGGGCAGGGTGGCACATCGGTGTTCTGCACTCTATACAATCAGGTTGTCATGTATGTTACTGTACGGTGTTCTCTTGAGAAACATCCGAATATATATCAGGAAAGCAGCTTTGGTGCTTTGCTCTCTCCCATGTTAACACAGCACAGGCAAATTATTCCCCAGCTCAAATTTAATTACCACTCAGTATGCTGGGGATTATGCAAAGTAAGTAAACATTAAAAGAATGACATTGGGGCTGTCCCCTGAGGTATAGTCGCCGTAGCTGTCACATATAATTATTCATTATTGCTTTTCGCATGAGGGGCAATCTTATCGAACGTGTGACCATGTAACCGCGCCGAAACTGATCATGAATTTTCCATCCTGGCATAAAAAGGTGTTGTTAGGCAGGATGTTATCAGAGGATACATGTTTTAGTGCAGAGTCAAGCGGCTAATACAACTGCATGAAGAATGCACGGGGAAGAGAACACTGACATTGAGATAACTGTGAGGAGATGAAGTAAACTTCAGCGAGCCTTTCAGAACATCAGAATAATAATATGGGCTAAATTCTTTTAGCTAACATCTGTGCAAAATGTTATTTTTTTAACACTGTGAAAAATTATTCATGGAGACACTTCAAATATGTTGAACAGCATTAGGACCAGAGAGGAAGCTTTCAGTGTCCTTAAAGTTTAGATCTACTGTGCTTAAACTGTTGAGACTGGAGCCATGTCTTCTGCAACAAGCGCTTCTTAAAAGTTACTTGAGCAGAAATGTTTTTAATTTAGATTATACTTTATATCTGTATTCATTTCTTTGAATTTCCAATTCCAGTCGTGTGAATTGGTGGATGAGTGGTGTATATGATGTCATTCAGGAACCGAAACAAACAACTAATGTCTTTCGTAGAGCACTGGCACACTGGGCTCAGGTGTTGCCAGTGTTGCCTTACAGGAAAAAAAACCCACACTGCCTCTCCAGTGCCTGCAGAGAAGAACTGCCACACAGGCAGAATGAAAGAGAGGTGGGGTGAAGTGAATAATCTCAGAGTTCTTCATGTTTGAAGCTGGGGTATTTTGTGTTTATTTCAATAACCTAGAATGAGTTTAGGTGTTTGGTTTTTTTTGCCAAGACCCACTGAGCCTGTCAGTGATTAACAGGAAATGAGAATTGTATTACTTTTTTATCCTATTTGGACTGCCTTTGTTTTTTTTCTATTAGTTTTAGATATTTGTGCAATGCAAATCTTAGCTGATGTGTTACCCTCCTGAACTGATGACCCTTTGTCATGCTCAGCCTAAGCTTTGTTCATTTAAAAATAATTTATACAAAAAAACAGATAAAAGATAAGTCTCCAGTTTTTCTGTTAAAATCAACAGTGAGTGAGGTAAAAAGAATAATAAAATAAAGCATGAGCCTTTCTGATCAGATCAAAATATCTGATGTTTCGTGTTTAGCTTCTGCACTGGCATTGTGCAGCGAGTAGAAATACAACACAGAAAAGCATAACACTGCTGAAACAGGCATAGCACACAACAATCAAACACTTTGGAACATTACTTGGTGGGTGTTGCAGAGTACTGTGCACAGCAGAATTTCCTATATATAAATAGATAGCTGTGTGAGCCAGAGTTCTTCAGCAGCAACTATAGACACTATTTCATTTACACGTTGCATTACCATTACTCATCTTGCTTTATTTCACCGTGATGTCTATGCCCTTTTCCTAGGGACGTCCAATTATGTCAATATTTCTGCCAATCCAATGAAAATTTATACAAACTGTTAAGCAGTGACCTTTTGGAACTAAACTAATATCTGCTGCATGCATACAGGAATGTGCATTAGGCACATACATTTGGGCATATGTCTACACGCATAAGGAGGAGTATAAATGTAGATAACTGTTATATTTCTGCTGGTAATGCTGGCATTTTCTCCCTCTGTCCATGAGGTTTGCCTTTTTTATGCTTTTTCAGTGGAAGCTACACAATGCACTGAATCCTATTGTCGGGTTATGCATTTTGAACACACCCTCAGACTTTCTGCAAGAAGAAGATGATGGGCAACTGTCATGTTCTTCAAAGCAATATTTCCTCTTTGCCACAATGACAGAGGCACTCCATGAAATGTGTCTTTCTGTATGGAACTCATTCATTATACATTTCTATTTATGATCAAAGAGAATGAGCTCAAGACAGGAACTTCAATGTGACTAGTTCATTAAAACTGCCCTGAATATGCTGAATTAAGTCTCTGTCTCTTTTTGGGGGGGCTGTCAATTACTGAAAACTGCATTCAGTGTATATTCATTATATGTCATCAGTACAAATGTCCTGCACAAAAGATTCTGCAAAAAAACTTGAACTTAAGTGACCAGTATGCTCTGAGTGCCATTTTGCTCTTATTGTATAATCATCTTTGGCCTCATTGAGGGAAGGTTCACTGCAAATCAATACAGAGTTGGTCTGAGTGTCCATTTCTATTCTATGATGACATACTTCAGTGCTGATAGTAGTGGTCTCTTCCACAATGACAATGCCACCATCACAAGAGATCACTGAATTGTTTGAAAAACACAGAATTATAGTCTGTGTTCTTCACAGTCACTGGATCTCAACCAATTTACAAGCCTATGGGAGATGGAAGATTAACATACTACCCATATGGAAAAGATATATATAAATCTTATAAAGTTTTTATCTGTCTTGTATGAAACTTGTATGAAAAGCATACAAGAGTGAAAACACATATAAGATCCCTTGAAAAAGTATATAATGAAACTTGTATGATTTGTATACTTATAAAAAAATATATGAAAGTAATGAGAAAATGGCCACTTTCAAGAGTAAATCATGTAAGCCTTATATGATTTTTGATAGCATTGTTAAAACACCAAGTTAAGGAGGATCATTTGGAAGAATTGTGTTTTTCCCTCCAGCATAGACTTGTATAAATCAATGCCAAGGAGCTCTGAAGCTATTTTGGCAACTCGTGCTTTATGTGGGGTTTTCCTTTTCGGGTATCCTTGTGTCGTTTCTCATTTCCTCACATGCCACACTCCTCTATATTCCATGATACATTACTATGAAAGTTTTAATCCTTTGTGAGGTTTTTTCTTTTTAGTAAACTTCTTTTTTTCCCTACATTTTCCTGTGAAAATCTCGTCACTGAATCCCAGAGGTGTTTGCCTGAGTGTCTGCACTGGAACTCTGAGTCATTGAGTCTGTTACCATCTTTTTTGCTGGTTATCATTTCACTGCTTACAGTGTATCACCTACTTTTTCTTACTACTGTATCAGTAGTGCCAGGAAAGAGGCTAAGAAAAGAAAAGAAAAGAAAAGAAAAGGTTATTTACTGCTAACAACCACCTTTTGCTTTAACCACACTGAAGACACGTTAAGTCACTTCTACCTTTCTTTTAGCACATTTTGCATGTAAAATCAGCTGTAATTGTAGTCTTTGAATGTGGATTTATTTTGTTAGACTCATTAGGAACTTGTAACTTACTAATTCAGAGCAACAGGTCGGAAAGTGACTTAAGACGAAAGCTGGTTTACATTAGTCCAAAAGTGCTATGTGCTACTATTTTATATTTGTATGTTATTTGACAATAGAAACTCTTATATTATTGGGAATAAAATTCAAAAGTATTATCGGGCTGTATTTTAATGTCACAAAAAGAAGTAGGAAATAAGGTGTAAGCCACATTTACCATACATTGTGTTAGTGGTTCTAACACAAAACATATATTGAGATTTTGCCATTGTTGTGGGGACATTTTCATGAAAAATAAAAGCAATCCAGAGGTTCTGCTGGAATGCATGAAGATTCTTAGATTCACTCTTACAGCCAAACAGTTCCTCTGCTTTGCTCATAGCTTTTACACTTTAGAGACAGATTTAGTGAAAGCAGCTCTGGCTTTCTGGCAGCTGGCTGCATCGGGACATGAAGCCGTTTTCTTTGTTTGAGGCTCTGCCAAACCAACCACTAGGCGGGCATTATGACAATGGTGCAGATAAGTAACAGGAGAAAGGGCAGGACTACATATGAAACAATTGAGCAACAGTGTTTTCTGTGGGAGACGGTCGTTCTAACTGGTACAGACTGTTCATAGTTTGGAAAGCTTTTTTCTAATCCACCAAAGCTATATATCAAATTGTTAAAATTAGGGGGAGAAAATCCCCAAAGCACAGTGGGAAGGTGTACAGAGTATGACAAACCTCAGATATCTGTAAATGTTAAATTATATACATGCAACAAACTAATTAAAATTAAAGGTCTATTGATTAACTCTCCATCTACTATATCTCCCCCTATCTATTTTCACAGAAAGAAGCACCACTGGCATGTTCCTGGTGGTTGGTGTCGATTTATCTGTGTCCAGGTTGGGCTTAGGCTGGTGTCTCATCATCCTATCTTACAGTGACTGAAAATATACAACATACTGCAATATAGATACACAGCATCAGTCAGAACACTGAGCTACCTGTAGGTTCTACTGGCTGCCATTAAAACAAACGTGAAGGAAATCTGGACTTAATAATTTTCTTTTTAATTCTTAAATTCTTCCCAACAACATCATGTCAAGTAGAAAATTTCCAATCTGAATGAGGGTTATGTTTGTTTAACGTCAAGAACCTGGATTGAGTTGAACAACAGTGCTGAAAGATGTCAGTGCGCCTCACAGAAGTAACTGCGTCTTGTTTACAGCCTTTACGGTAAAGGTTAGCTATTTGCTATGAATGCCTGTCCGTTAATAGGACATAAAATGGATTATGTTTTAATAATAATACGCAATTTAACTGAAAAAATTTAGTCATTTATGAAAAAAAAACTTACCTAACTATTAAACTTTAAAATAGGTACATTTACTTCTCAAACTTGGCACCAGATGGATGACGTGTACGTGAGGGTCCTTCTGACTTCCGGGTTTGTATAAACAGATATCAAGCGGAGTCGCCTCGCCCATAAAGATGTGAGTTTTTGGACTTTCGTGAAATTTGGACATGGACATATTTTACATGCATTCACGTGTATCCGTCTGTTAACAACAGTAATGGTGTGTTCTTCATTAGGTCTAAAGTAACGTTTAAAATCACCCTGACGTCGGACCCCCGGCTACCATACAAAGTGTGAGTACACTGACAACTCAGCAGTCACCGCTTTAATATGTCAGCCAGCTACATTTTCGACTTTATTTAACGGTTAGTTAACATGTCACGGCTACTGCAGATATTTTGTGTTTGTAGTTTTTTATTAAGCAACGTAACACGTGGGCAATGAGTGAACATCTGCTAGTGCCGATGATGACACTGTAATCACAGTCGGCTTCCGTTTTCTGTAGTGTGGCTTCACAGCATTTTATGAGGTCTGTTATGAATTAACCTGACCATCTTTACGTCGTGATCAATGGAAATGGCACTCATTAAAGTAATTTGTATAATATATGTGAATCCTGACAAACAGCCAGAGTCATAAAAATATTATTAAATTTATTTTAAACTTTTAACTGTATTTCTATAAGTTTTACAGCTTTTCCTATTAATGACCGCCATTCGTACTACATCAAAGTAGTAAAGTAATAGATAAATGATTAAATGACAGAAAGGTTTCTGGTTTTCCAGTATTTACAATGAGTCTATAGTTTTAAAAAAGATCTGAATGAATAAAAACTGAATAAAAGTTGGCTGTTTGGGGCCCCACATTTAAAAATGGCATTGATGTCCCTGCTATATGCAGGATAAAAAGACATCAGAACATGGACAGGACGAGCAGAAACAGGAATCATAGCAGCCAAGGGTAAATATAAAGCAGACCTTTTAACATTAAGCCCTTAGACAGACTGTTATGGCTGTGGTGTTTGACTTTGCATTGCTTAAAGGCACAGTGTGCTTTTTATAATCCAAGTCTTTGTCATAGTCAAGCACAGGCATGTTTAAAAAAATAGAATGCTAATTCAGAGTATGACAAAGTCTTCTTTTTAATCTAGAAAAAGTACGTTTAGTGAATCTATTTTTTTATAGTATTATTAGTATAAGTTTCATAATTTTGATGATATTGTTGAATATTCAATAGCTTTTGATACAGAGTTTAAAATTTTAAGTGGTATTCTTGAACAAAGTATTCAAATCTAGGTTTTCAATATTTTTTCTAATACTCTGGTTCTTCTGTTTGAGCAACACTTTGGCATATTAAACAGATCCATTTCCATTTCTGGTTGAACTTCAGGTTTCTGACAAATTACCTGAAACCCTTCATGGGTTTTATGGAGAAATCATAGTTGAATAAATTTTTGCCATTTCTGCAGCTGATTTGTTTTATCTTTGTTTGTTTTGGGCTTTTTTTTAGTGCAATATAAAGTGGTAGAATGAACACTAAAAGACCAGAAAAAAAAATCTTGTTCAGGTCTTATTTAAATAGATTATTAAATAGCTTATTATGAATGTATTCCCATGAATGAAACAAGGGAATAAATAAATAAATTAGATAATTTTTAAATTAGATCATTTTATTTTTAAAGGTAAGCACTGCTTAGCAGGGGAAATTTTATAGACTGGAAATTTAAATCTTACATATAATGTCCTAATTTATTTCTAATAATTTTTGAACTGAGATATTGGAGATATAAATAATGTTTTGCTGAATCAATGCTTTCATGGAATAGCTTGCAAAACTAAAAATGTGTATTAAATTTATGTTATTCAAAGGTTGCATAAAATACCAGGCAGTTTAGTGCAGGGTAAACTGATTAGTTTGCAATATTGAGATAGAATTTAGAATGATGCAATGTGTTGGGCTGGTTGCTTCCTGAGTACTGTTACTAGGTTACATCAAGGGTAGCAAACATCGATTCATATTTAAGGGGATTCACTCGCTGGATTTTACCTACTACCTATTAGCTTTGTGTCTAGGAGTTAGCAATCAGCCATATAACTAGAGCAGAACATAGAGTAGCAGCACAGGTCATTTGGTCAAAGTGTATACACAAAGAAAAATCTACTCGAGCAAATCAAAAAATCAAAAAACAAACAAATCATTATGTGACTTAATTCTAAGTCATTCTTATCCCCATGCTGCACTTCCCCTGCTGAATCTCACTTTAACCCCTAAATAAAACCATTTTTTTTCTACATGAATAAAAATCTTTACATTTTCTTTATTTAACTACAACTAAAAGTAACTAAAATATAAGCCATGATTGGTCAACATGTAGTTAATTTAGGCAGTGTGTGCCACCTTACATAAATGATGTCTCACTGTTTTCTCCCTTTTAGATTAACAAAAGGTATAATGGCTTTGTTTTTTACATACTGGATTATGTCATCTGGTTTTGTGTGTATGGGCGTAACATTCCTGCTATCACATTGTCTCAAAGCACTTAAATTGTTGAGCTTTTGTTGACCTTTTATGGACTAATTTGACATTAGTAGCAAAACAATGTGTGCTAACTTCTTAAAAAACATACAGGGAGTGCTGAATTATTAGGCAAATGAGTATTTTGTCCACATCATCCTCTTCATGCATGTTGTCTTACTCCAAGCTGTATAGGCTCGAAAGCCTACTACCAATTAAGCATATTAGGTGATGTGCATCTCTGTAATGAGAAGGGGTGTGGTCTAATGACATCAACACCCTATATCAGGTGTGCATAATTATTAGGCAACGTCCTTTCCTTTGGCAAAATGGGTCAAAAGAAGGACTTGACAGGCTCAGAAAAGTCAAAAATAGTGAGATATCTTGCAGAGGGATGCAGCAGTCTCAAAATTGCAAAGCTTCTGAAGCGTGATCATCGAACAATCAAGCGTTTCATTCAAAATAGTCAACAGGGTCGCAAGAAGCATGTGGAAAAACCAAGGCGCAAAATAACTGCCCATGAACTGAGAAAAGTCAAGCGTGCAGCTGCCAAGATGCCACTTGCCACCAGTTTGGCCATATTTCAGAGCTGCAACATCACTGGAGTGCCCAAAAGCACAAGGTGTGCAATACTCAGAGACATGGCCAAGGTAAGAAAGGCTGAAAGACGACCACCACTGAACAAGACACACAAGCTGAAACGTCAAGACTGGGCCAAGAAATATCTCAAGACTGGTTTTTCTAAGGTTTTATGGACTGATGAAATGAGAGTGAGTCTTGATGGGCCAGATGGATGGGCCCGTGGCTGGATTGGTAAAGGGCAGAGAGCTCCAGTCCGACTCAGACGCCAGCAAGGTGGAGGTGGAGTACTGGTTTGGGCTGGTATCATCAAAGATGAGCTTGTGGGGCCTTTTCGGGTTGAGGATGGAGTCAAGCTCAACTCCCAGTCCTACTGCCAGTTTCTGGAAGACACCTTCTTCAAGCAGTGGTACAGGAAGAAGTCTGCATCCTTCAAGAAAAACATGATTTTCATGCAGGACAATGCTCCATCACACGCGTCCAAGTACTCCACAGCGTGGCTGGCAAGAAAGGGTATAAAAGAAGAAAAACTAATGACATGGCCTCCTTGTTCACCTGATCTGAACCCCATTGAGAACCTGTGGTCCATCATCAAATGTGAGATTTACAAGGAGGGAAAACAGTACACCTCTCTGAACAGTGTCTGGGAGGCTGTGGTTGCTGCTGCACGCAATGTTGATGGTGAACAGATCAAAACACTGACAGAATCCATGGATGGCAGGCTTTTGAGTGTCCTTGCAAAGAAAGGTGGCTATATTGGTCGCTGATTTGTTTTTGTTTTGTTTTTGAATGTCAGAAATGTATATTTGTGAATGTGGAGATGTTATATTGGTTTCACTGGTAAAAATAAATAATTGAAATGGGTATATATTTGTTTTTTGTTAAGTTGCCTAATAATTATGCACAGTAATAGTCACCTACACACACAGATATCCCCCTAAAATAGCTAAAACTAAAAACAAACTAAAAACTACTTCCAAAAACATTCAGCTTTGATATTAATGAGTTTTTTGGGTTCACTGAGAACATGGTTGTTGTTCAATAATAAAATTATTCCTCAAAAATACATCTTGCCTAATAATTCTGCACTCCCTGTATACAATCAAAACATCTTAAATCTTAAAATCATGTTCTATGACAATCATTTTTTAAGCAGCACCAAATGACATCCCTATATTTTAACTATACTATTACAAAACAAAGTTTTAAAGCAAGATTAGAATTTATGTCAATTAAAGATTGTCCATTCTGGTTGGAAACCCAGCTAAACCCTAGTATTAAGCTGCAAAAAGTTGATTAATATATAAGTTGAATTTTCTTTGATGGTCAATCTAGTGAAAAAATATACAAATAGTGAGGCTAAGAATAAAAAAAAATCCCAAATGTCTTATTTTAAGGTTTCACACAAGGTTTTCAAGAGATGTGCCCTTTGTAGAATTGAGGTGTAAACAAGATGCAGTTGCAGAGTGTTTTGTCTTCATGGTATTTTTGTCACATAATGCATGGTCATAATTTCCAACAAAGGTTCAAATGAGTAGGTTCAAATAATTAGATGTAAAATACTGGAGACTGTTGTTACTTTAACATGTTGACAGAGCGTCTTTTCTTTAATGAGGTCAGAGAAAACCTTGCTGGAGCTAATAATGTTATGGCTTGAGCAGAGGGATGGTGATGATAATGAGGTATCGCATTAGCCCTGTCAGATATTCAAAAAAGGTTACCACTGGCTCTCAGTTAACACACTGAGGTCATCTTTATAATCTCCCAGGTTTTCACTCTCACAAATGGGCTGAAGATTCAGCTTAAGCTTAGCTTCTTTCTCTTTTTACTGCAGTGTTGAGTACATCCATTGATTTTCACCCTCCTAGAGCTCATCTCCACTGCATTATCTTACTTGGCAATTGCATTTCTGGCCTTGATTTTTTTTTTTTAATATTTTTTATTTATTTAAAAAAAACTCTCACATCTGTTTAAAGAGTCTGGTGGTTTTTGGGTTGCCCTTGGGAGATCTCTGGTCCCCACTAAGCACTGCTCTGCAGAATTCATTTGAGAAGCATCCATCTGACAGTGTTGTATGTGTAACTGTTTATGCACCCTTAAGGACCAGCCCTGGCCAGTATGTTGAGGTGTGAACTTTAACTGGGCCAGTGCAACTCATGTATTCTTTTCTTTTTAGCCTTTGTGTTGTAGATTTGCTGCTGTTCTTGGGATCATTCTCCTGATGCATGACCCAAGTTGAGCCGAGCTTTAGATGTCAGACAATTGGCCTCACAATTGACTCTAGAATATTTTTACAAACTAGTTTTACAAAATACGGTTGGTTCAATGACTGCAAGGTGTCCAGGTCCAGTGTCTGCAAACCACCTCTGTACTCACAGTTGGTATGAGGTGTTTGTACTGAAATGCTGTGTTTGGTTTTTGCCTAACGTGGTGCTGTGCATTATGGGCAACATCTCCACTTTGGTCTTAACTAAAGGACATTGTTCCAGAAGGTTTGTGGTATGTTCAGATACCGCTTTGCAAACCTTCGCTGCCATGTTCTTTCTAGAGAGAAGAGCCTCTGTCCTGGCAACCCAAGTCGGTTACTTTTTGTGTACTCGTTTTGTATTTTTCCCACCATATTGTCAGGAATGTTAACATTTAACATGTTAGTTTAGGCCTGTAGAGTCTCAGATGTTGCTCTTATATTTTTGGCAAGTTCTTTGAGCTTCGCATGGTCTGAGTTTGTGGGGATGTCCACTCCTGGGAAGATTGTGGTAGCACACACCTTGTGCTTTTATAGAGCTGCTCACATTTGATAAGTTTTGATTTGTAGCACTTGGTTGCTCTTTACCCTCTTAATTCCTATGCTAGCAGTAAGGATGTAGTTAGTTCTTCACAAGACTACATAGATCTTAGGGGTGGGGGAAAAATCGATACTGTGTAGTATCGTGATATTTTGTTTGCTAATAATGTATCGATACAGGGACAGCAGAAATCGATATTTTGTTACAAAAAAGGTTTTTGTGCTCTGACTTCAGAGCATGTTGATCCTTTTTCTGAGCAAGAATCCTGACATTCCTTCACTGTCCAAATGTGTTTAAATTTTTTTATGGCAGCAATAAACATGACAGTTTACTTATTTTAATTTAAGACATGTTTTATTTTAATTAAGTTTAAAACTTTTTTTATTTAATGTAAAATTGTATTTTGTTTTAATTTACTTTCAAATTCTTCAGTTGCTGAAGGGCCTGCATAGTTTTCATAAATTGCATAGTTCAGAATAGCTATAGTTGTATCAGATGGTTGCATTCAGTTAAGTTGGACTAGACTGTAATACAAACCGTTCAGTTTGTCACCAATATAACTGACTGAAATGAGAGAAAGACTGAGTGGGAGACTTTATCAATATTCATTTTATCTAATATCAAAGTTTACCATTATGTACAGAATCTGAATATCGCAAAATATTTTTATAAATTGCAATAATATCGTATCGTGCGTTAAGTATTGTGATAATATCGTATCGTGGGATGTATGGTGATTCCCACCTCTAATAGATCTGTGTAAACCTTCTTCTTCACAAGACTGTAAAATAGTAGGCATTTTATAAAATAAAAATGTTATTTTAGAGCATTTTTAAAATCCCATTTAATATGTCTGTTGCAGACTAAGTGTCCCAGAGAGCACACCATTCACAGCGGTTTTGAAGTTTGCAGCTGAGGAGGTAAGCTGTTTCTCCTTGTTCTTTGTGCAAGACTACGGTGGAATAATTGCATTGCGCAGTAATGCTGTTCAGCTTAATACAGATCTATGGTACATGTGAAAATATATGTCAGCTAATTTACAGACAGTTTTATATTCGATGGTTTTGACTGTGACATACCCTTGCAACATTTATTCAACATTTATCTATTTATAGTTACAAAATTCTAGTATAAACAATTGTACCTTTTAATAGACTAAAATGAAGTCTTGTTGCAGTAAGTGTTTCAGGCACTGGATGTGTTTTTCAGCCACGTTTTTCAGTCTGACACAACGGGTTCACTTATATTTTAATCAATAGAGCCGTCTGCTGTCACCGAAAGCCTCTCTTTAGCCTTTGAAGTGTATTTTCTTCCCTTTTCTGTGCATAAACACGCAGCAGTACTGCGGCTTAAATCATCCTAATGAATGAGTAAAGCTGCGGCTGCAGATGTGCTCCTTTTCAGTGTGTTGACAGGGTATTAATCTTATTCTGTTACAAACCAGGGAACTAATGAAACATAATTTTCACATTGTGATCCCCAAATTTGCATGCAATGAACATACGTGCTGCTAGAAGTTAATTGACTGTGAGGAGAATACAGTTATGGTTAAGTAGAACGACAAAGATTTCACCATTGATTTCCCACAAATGTTAGCCTTTGAATTACTTAGCCATGGGAGTAGTTTCCTGGAGTGGCTTCATATTGCTGCCTTGTTCACTTACATTTATTTATTCATCAACACGGATTTTGCTTTTGTGTTAGTAGCTTTATATTTTACATTTTCTTTATTATGGTTCAACTGGCCGAATAAAATGATTTTATTTTCTTTAAGATATAATGTTAAATATTTTATCATAAACCAACCAACCAGGCAGGTGGTTCAAACTCATTTATATGCTATATTTAATCCTTTAGGAGTTTTTTTTTTTTTTTTCTGCCACAAAAACAAAGCTCATCACCTCCCATTTGTCTCTGATCAAACTGTTTCATGTGTGCTGCTTGTGCTACACAAGCCAGTAGTTTGGTGAGCAGCACTTTGCTAACCTTATCTCCCTGGAGACAGACGGCTTCCTCCACCCGTTTGCAGCAAATCCCCACCAGCCCACATCCTCTTCTGCCGAACACTGAAGTAGGACATGTATTGTAACCGTGCTGAGTGATTTTCATCCAGAAATTCAAGCGTGGCTATCTTTCCCACAGGCCCTCTCTAAAGTGTTTATTTGAATGTGTGCGTGTTTGTGTGTGCTCAGGTGCATTTTTGTGTGAAACCGCAAAACACTTGTGTGTCTGACAAGCGTGAAAGTTGGGAGACAAAGGACAAAAACAAAAGTTTTTCGTTTTTGCTTGTTTTACTCACTATGGTAGTGAAGACAACGTGTAGTAGCTCCCGCTTCTATTTTGAAATTGTTACCCAATAAAGTCAGAGAACGGCAGCGCGCTGACTCAGTAGATGAAGCTGTCTTTCATGGTAGTTTTAGTTTCACACTTTGTCTTCAGGCCAAGTGAAATATGGGAGCAACATGTCCCTGATTATTTAACTAGAATGGATTAGTGCTGCTGAAATGTCAAATGCTAACTTCTGTTGAGAAATTCAATTTTAATGTTAACATTGGTATCTGCTTCATCAATTTCTCTTCCAGTTTAAAGTGCCGTCAGCAACCAGTGCAATAATAACAAATGGTGAGTACACAGAATTTTATTTATTTATTTATTTATTTATTTATTTGATGTTCCAAGTGAACTCGAGTTATTAGGAACCATTTTATGGTTACAGAGAGTCTCGTGCTTTTACAAGCCAAGTGTTTTGACAGGCAGGTTTGAAGTCAACAAAAAGCTGGAAGGATGTGTGGAAGATGCATCAAAGTGAAGGCGTGCTTGCTGTGGTCTTTGAACTACACAGCGGGTCTGGAAATAAGCTGATGCTTGAAGTACTGTCAAGTCACATATAATGATATATTGATCACCAAAAGCAAGCAAACATAATGTAATGGGAATATCTCATCAAACATACATTTAGACATGTGGTCATGGTCAAGATTGGACCTGCTGAAGTTCAAAATAAGGATCAGAATTTGGGTGCGGGGTGTCTCTGGGTGAAAAAGATTTCTACTAGCTGATAGGAAACCAAAAGTAACTCAAATAATCTCTTGTTAGAACCAAGATGTGCAGAAGAGCATCTCTGAAAGTGTGACAAGTTGATCCTTAAGAGGAGCAGAAGACAACACTGGGTGTTACTCCTACCAGCTGTGGAAAAAAAAAGCTGAGCAGTTCACACAAGCTCAACAAAATTGTACGGACGAATGACACCTGATCTTACAATTTTGGATTTCTGCTGCAATGTTAAATTGATGCAGTCAGCAGTTGGTATAAACATTACTGAAGCTTCCTGCCTCATATCAAAGGTTCAGGCTAGTGGTGGTGATGGTGTGGGGCATAATTTCTTGGCACGCTTTGGGCCCTTTAAATTGTTTAAATGCCACAGCTTACCAGAGTAATTGTTGCTGATCACACCCTCCCTTTTGTGACAGCAGTGTATAAATCTTCTTGCTTAAAACAGGAGAACACAGCAAATAAAACTGAACGTCAACCTGGTACCAGTAAGGAGTAACTAATAAAGTAGCTGAGTGTTTAAGTAAAAATAATTTGAGATATATTCAATAAATAAAAACAATGTTCTGTCAGTATTTTGACTATTTTTAAGCCAAGACAGATCCGTATAAAATATTTCCTAAACTTTCCATTGTTGTAATAGTTTTTCACCGACTGTATTTCTTATGACAGTAAATGGGAGGTGTCTGTAATTTCACGAGCACCTTATAAAAAAGGTTGAATTTAAGTCCACTTTCTGAGGTTTTCATTGCTAAATTAATCTTTGTTTTACTTGCTACTTTTAAAGCATATCAGTTTTAGGCCATCAGGACTCAGTAACACTGAATCCTGCATCTTCCACTAGCAGAAGTTTTGCATAGCTTCTCCCAGTTTGTGTTAAGACCCTTTGTGTGATCTGTATAAAGTAAATCAGTCTAAAGCTTCACCTTAGAGGGGATTCATCTAATTAGTGTGTGTATAAAACAGAAATAGAGTTCAAAGTTGTAAATTAGTGCAATTCAAAAATTGTATTTTTACTTCCATATTTAGGTGAAACGTGATTATTTTTTTTAGCACTTCAGTTTCCGACACCTACCCAATAGATGGATGTCTGAAATAATCTGAGCCTAAATTTTCAGCTGGATTCCTCCAGTTACACAACACGTTATTGATCTTATAGCCACACTCTTAGAAATTACCAGAGCAAATGACACTAAATTGCCTTGATGGGTGTTAGAAGAAAAATTGTTGGCTTTTTCATTGTACTCCAGCAATCGAACAGCAGATTGCTGGCGACGTCGTTTTCTTCTGCTCTGTTCTGACAGGGTTAGACTAGTGAACTTAATTGTATTTTAAATCACAGGAAGATTACTTTCTTGGGGACATATTGTGTTGACAGATAACATAAAGATAAGGTTTGTGTTAAAATGACTGAAGTGATGATACGTTCAAAGATAAGTTTTAAATTTATCAAAAGAAAAATGGCTCGTCTGTCATTGTTCCAGATAGATCTCTTTGCTGTCAGTTGTGCTGCTGAGTGAACTGTTATTACAAATGAAGCAGTTATTGAATAAATTTTATTTCTTATTTCTTTGCTTGTCTTTTGGATAACAGTTTTTTTTTTTTTTGTATTTTCTGCATTTTCTGTTTACATTCTCATTTTAATGTTTGCTTTGCAGATGGAATAGGAATCAACCCGGCTCAGACTGCAGGTGAGTTCTTGTGTTCTTATGTATGTTTTTCTTTCTTCTTTTCTTTTTTTAAGTATTAGAAATACTTTGATCCTCAAGGTGATTTAAGGTCACATGTTCTCCATCTGTTGTATTAATATGCAAATGACCTCTGGGCTTTCTTTTAAGCTTGTTGACACTTGTCAGACTGCTTTTGTCAAATCATAAATAGCCTAAGCAATTAATACAGTTCTTGAGCAAAGTATGAATCATTATGCTTTATATCTCGGACGTGTTCAAATCTCAGTGACATTGGCCTGAAGGTCAGCGGTCGTTTTCTGAAAACCTTGCAAATGCAATAACTTGAGAACAAGGCAAGATAGGATTTTGAAATTGAAACCATAGGTGCATCTACTGGGGGCTACCACTGGTCACCACCAGTATTTCTGCTAATACTCAATGGGATGTAACTGTGCATGGTTCCAGAAAGAGAGCAAGAAAATACAGTAAGAATTACCTTGTATTTTCTTGCTTACTTTGTGATCAGTCATTTCTAATTAAATTTGGGTCATTTAAGTCTGTTTTTACATATTAATAAATAAAATTAACTGTTTTCTTGCCTTGTTCTCAAGTTATTGCAAACTATTATGCACCTGAATCTAACATGACAATGAGAGTCCCATCACAAATCTGCGCTACCTTAGAATATGAGTACAATAGTTGCATATAGAGCACATTAAGTGTTTAACTTTATTAGCTACAGCATCATCAAATATACATCCAACAGACACTTTGTTAGGTTTAACTGTTTATCTGTCCAATAATGCAAATCTCTGATCAACCAATTACATGGCAGCAGCTCAGTGCTTATAGGGATGTAGACATGATCAAGACAAACTGCTGAGCAAACATCAGGAACAGGAAAAGAAAAGTGATTTAGGTGACTTTGGGGCATGGTTGTTGGTCCCAGAAGGGGCTGATCTGAGTATTTCAGGAACTGCTGATTACTGAGATTTTCCTACACAGCCTAGGGATTACTGAGAATGGTCTGAAAGGGAGAAGAAATGCTTTGAGTATCACTTGATATTTCACGTGTGGGTGAAAATGCTTTGTTGATGCCGGAGGTCAGAGGAGAATGGCCAGACTGCTTTGAGCAGATAAGAAGTCGACAGTATCTCAAGTAAAGGTTTGTTACAACCAAGGTATGTAGAAAAGCATTGCCTGGTGTGAGTCTTGATTTCTGCTGCAGTATTCGGATGGCCGGGTAAGAATGTATCATAAATATGAAAGTATGGATCCACACTGCATATTTTCAGTGGTTCAAGCTGGTGTTGGTGGGGAGATATTTTCCTGGGACACTTTGGAGCTGTTAGTATCAACTGAGCATTGCTTATTGAGCATTGCTGATCTCTTTATGAGAACAGTGTATTGTTCTTCTGATGGCTGCTTCCAGCAAGATAACACATCATGTCAAAGCTCCAATCCTCTCAGCTGGTTTCTTGAACATTCGAATGAGTAGACTGTTCTTAAATGGCCTCATCAGTCAGCAAATCTAAATCCAATAGAGTATAGAGTGGGGCAAAAAAGTATTTAGTCAGCCACCGATTGTGCAAGTTCCCCCACTTAAAATGATGACAGAGGTCAGTAATTTGCACCAGAGGTACAC
>NW_024582470.1:808340-858466 GCF_018398535.1 Haplochromis burtoni
GCAAAGGTGCACATATGCCAATAAGAACTGCTTAAAATGCATGCTCTTGTTAACATCCATTTCTTTCTTTTTTTAATAATTGGTTTATGTAGGCTGACTGAAGAGCTGAAAATTAGGCACTAGGATTATTTTTCATCTGTCAGTTTAGTGATCGTTCCAGCTCGAAGCGTCTGTGTGAAGACTGAATCTGTGTGCAAGTTGTAATCGAATCCAAGACTTTGAGTCAGAGATTGCATGCTTTTTTGTCAAGTTTCTCTCCCAGCTGGTGAGTTGACATGTTGTTGGCAGCTTTGGTGACAATAAAACCCCTTATTAAAGCACACTGATTATGAACCATGATCTTTATATAGTGCTCTGCCTTGTGTTGCAGGGAATGTGTTTCTGAAGCACGGCTCAGAGCTTCGCCTCATTCCAAGAGACAGAGTGGGAGGACAAGGAGACTGATGCTGCTTTTCCTCGTCGACATCGGCATAATGACTCACGCGGCAGATTCATGTAACGCTCGAGACCCAGGAAACACCTCAGCGTGTGTCATTTTTATTTTCTGGCCCACCACTGACAGTGACTCACATGAGAGTATATTTAAACACATTGATGACGTGCGCATGTTCCCTGTGTCAAGTTCAAAAGTTTGGAGTAACATCAGGAGAGAGTAAGAGAGTAATGAATTCACACAACACAGCATCTACATCCCAGGAAAGATCAGCAAACAACTGACTTTTGTATCTTTGTAAATGACAATAAAGAATCCATATGACCAACAGCACATGCTCAGTGCAGCGTTACTTTTGTTCGTACTGGAATTGGTAATAATATCTACAAAGGATGCTGTTAAGTGCTTCATTAAGCGACTGGTGACTTTATCTGTGCTAATCAGGCACCTTGTGTCAGAGCAGTGTTCTTCAAACAGATGCTGCAGTTGTCCTGGGGACCAGATTTGTCTTTGAGTCGATCCAACACAGCTTCTGATTAAAGCATGAAACTGTTAAATCAATCTGTTCAAACATATGGCTCTTTGCTGCCCTCTCTCAGGTTACATTCGAGCATCAAATGCACTCATCCCCCCACTTGAAATCACACACTGCGCACCTACACACAATAAATATAGAAAATCTCCACTGAATAATGCTGCCTGGTTATGAACTGATAAAGCAGGTGTTGATAAAACAAGCCAAGCGTCCAAAGAGCTTAGATTAAAATTGGCATCGAGATGTGTCTGAGTAGCTATCAATAAGATTCATCAGCCACTGGTAACACGGATTTTCATCTTGGAAATAAATGTCACGTGTTTGCAGTCGTTTGTCATGTGGCTTCTCTTTTTGACAGTGTCGCAGTTTGAAAAACAAGTAAACAGAAATTGTGTCTTAATATCAAGCCTCCTTGATTATTTCCACCCAAAACAACATGACTAACAGACCAGTCCGTGTTTTTTCCTTTATGAAATGTGCTTTATTAACTGATTAATGCAAAGAAGCAGCTGACTATCCTCTCCGCATTAATCATTTTCATTTGAGAAGGTCTGCATCATTTGTTTCTGAATTGGTTCAGTTTCTCAACCCCCCAAAAAGAAATACAATTCACACTTTGTAAAGAAAAATAGGCTGGGGTGAATAATGGAGTGTGCATGGTGTAATACACAAGAGAAAGCTTACGGTTGTGTCTCACCATTTGTTAGGATGCAGGCTGGGATGGGGGGGAGGAGTATGAGGGCCATCGCAAATGGATTTGCTTTTCTGTTTTAATCAAAATCACTGCTGGGCACAGCAGAAATTTGCTTCTTAAATTGGAGTCAACCGCAGAGTGCCCTGAATGCAGCAGATGTTATCTCCCAGCATTGCAATGTTGGTGGTTGAAAATTGCTTAATTGCTGCAGATATTTCTCATACATGTGTTCCTGAAGGGGTAAAAAAAAAAAGAGTAAATTTTTTTGTAGTTTTTAAACGGGTGAATAGTCTTTAGGCCAAGATCAATACATGATCATTTTGCATGCTGACTAAACCGAATAAGATGAAACTTAAATAAAAAAAATAAAAAAAAAGGTAAGAGATCAGCTCATTTCACACCTGAATTTGTGCTCTTTAAAGCATGAAATTAAAATTTCACAGTTAAACAGAATGGATGCTCTGGTTTAATATTTCTGAGAACTAAAAAAAGTCTCGTAATCGCATTAATTGAGCTCCATGTCCCGAGTCAGCTGCAGGCTGAACTGTGCCCCAAAGTCAAACCTAACTTAAGAGGCACTGATGCACTGTGGGTATCGTACTTGGGCAAAAGAAGTCTATTACAAACTTGTTCTATAGGTTTTCTGGGTTATTTATCAAATGCGAGCAAGCAAACAATAGAACAAAAAAAAAAAATAGTTTGTCCTGTGGGTTCTATTACTCTGGAAAAAATAGGCCCCTCATGCATGCTGGTCCTTTAACAGGCTCTATGAAATATGAGAGCCTCCTGGTGTTTCTCTGCTCTTTTAAAATAATGCAGTTAGTAAAATAATCGAAACAAGGAGATAAACTAAATAACAGGGTTTGGATATTTTAAACTAAATTTAAAATATACAACTCTCTGATGAGTTCTGCTTTTTAATCAACAAACTAAATGGCTCCTACCACCACTTTATCAGCTGTAGCTGGCTTCAGCAGTTCCATTGTAGAGTCGAGAGAATCAAAAGGCAGTTCATACAGTTCGGTCTGTTGCCTCTGCTGTGGAATATAAAGACTCAGGGGAGACACTTTAGTGGGTGTCAAATTGGGATGTCTTTAGCCAAACTCCTAGAAAACTCACTCTTTGAATTTTCCAAATTCATTTAGATTTCAAATCAAGACATTTAAAAAAAAAAAGGGTGCAGGTACAGGATAACACATCAAATTTGATAAATGCTTTAAAAGCTGCAGAATTCTCCATTTAAGATTTTCTCTTTGCACTTTTAAAGCCATGGCTCTGTCTTAAATAGCCACTGGTTTAGCTCACTGTAAACAGTTAGGCCACTGAAATTATAACAGAGAATACTGAGTTTTTGATAACAGCATTTGTGGTGTACAGTTGTATTTAAAAGATGTGAGAGACTGTGATTGATGATGTATGAGGAGGTAACAGTTCATTTGCAAACCACTGATATTAAGATTATTAACACTCACAAAGATTGGACATGTCCCAGTGATTGATTGATTTGTCTTGAACCGAGTTAGGAAACAGTTTGAGGTCTCCAGCTGTATTTTTAGTCTCTTGATATAAAGATGACAGACATAAAGAGACAAACGGGGAACCGGGAGCTGACACGGGCTGACAGCGTAGTGCTGACTGGTCTCAGCGGCAGTGCCTGACACTGTGTCTGTGTCTGCGTGACGGCGAAAAGCCCATTTGCTATGAAATGGGTTTTCCCCATGCACTGGTCTGCTGCCCTCTTTCCCCCAATCGTTTGCGCTCAACCTGCTTCATAAATGACATGTTGAGTGTGCAGCCACCGAGTAAAGGCGGCCAATCTAAAATGAGATCTGGTGATCTTTCAATTCTCCGTGCAGACAAGATCATCACTGTGGCCACAGGTCAGTGAGCCAGATAAAGAAATCAGGAGCCAGGGAATGGAAAGAGATTCTCTCCGTCATCCCGTCCAGCTAATTTTCACCCCCATTCCCACACATCAGTCTCTAAAACATGTGGATATACAGCTCAGTCTGCAAACCGTGTAGTTCTAGTTTAGTCCCAGCTGAACTAGAACCTCAATCACAAAGTCCACACCCCCTGGGAAAAGAGTGTCACACATTAGGAAACATGAGGAAAACCAGTTGAGGCATCACATCAAGATTATTTAATTATATGAATGACCTGATTCTGCCCCCTTCTGTCATAAATTTAGTATGGCAGCTGGTTGAAAGCCCTAATTTGCCAGGTTTAATCTTCCTCAGTTTCTTTTCTTTCTTTTCTTTCTTTTTAACAAAACGCTCGCTGTTTGTCGTGTCACGTCATGGTTTGGCAGTAATTATTTGTTTCTCTTCTCAAGTGTGAATAAATTCAAGGAATATATTCAAGTTATATTTTGAAAGTAAGCCCAAATAATTCTTTAAATATTAATTGTCCTGTCAGTGTATGTATGACATGTCATCTTAAAAATATATCCAAAAAGGATCCAAAGGAAACCTACTGTAAGAACCACAAGTCTGAAGGGTTCAGTTGGCTTAACAACAATTCTCTTTGTCACCCCTGGTGTGTGTCTGATAGGTTGTTTCATCTATTATTACACAGGAGGTGAAGATGGTCCGATGACTACAGTATTGTCCTATTTTAACAAGTTTTTGCCGTGAAATGAATGAACAGATTTCTTACTGCTGTCAGACTGCCTGCATTTAATACTCAGTGTGTTTGGTATTAAAAGTATCAACTTTTATGTATTTTATGGCAACCACTACATGTCATGATGCAAACATACTAGGTCTACCATTTTACTTTTCATTCAACTGAAAAATGTATTAATCAGCAGTGACACATATCGTATGTTACGGTGTTATCAACCAATAACGTGATTCAACACAACAGCTAACTGAAATGAATGTCTTGTATGAATCTGACTGGCTGTCCACTCTTGAACCTGCAAGGCAGTCCTAGAGTTAATTTTTTATTTTCCCCAGTTTCTTTGCATCACTTCCATCTGTGCAACAACTTTCTGCAACTATGTGTGCAGAGGGGTTGTGTAGGTATTAATAAATTGCTTAGAGAGTGTATTTTAAGGGCACAACAGCCACGGGCAATGTGCACTCCATCAGCTTGGACAAAACAGAAAAAGCAGGCTCAGCCAGTGTAGTTTTCCAACAGCAGTTCATGTGCGCTCAGCGATAGTATGCTGTGAGAGTGTGCAGCCAGAGCAATTTAGAGCTCCACAAATACTCTGGAGTAGATTGGACACCCATGCTGCCTAGACAATGGATCCTCAGATCATCCCCCGACTTTATCTTTAGAACAGCCTTGGCTGATACTCAGGCTTTTAGTAAAATTGAATGGATTATCATGAAATTTGATGCTCATTTACTTTTCAGTAGAGTTTATCCTTTAATTTCCTGTGCCACCATCAGTTGAGATTTTTATTTATGACACAAAATCAACTAATGCCTTAATTCACTTTAGCACCGGGACACTTTTGTTGTATATTGCTAAAAAGCAAAGGACGACTGCCTAAAATAGGGGACGGAAATTTTACACTAAAAATTGTGATTTCATGTTTTCATTGAGTGTATTTATGCACAGTCAGGTTAGCGTTTAGCACAAAGCACTGCTGTTGCAAACCAGAAACTTACTGTGAGTGATTATTAGCTCTAGACAAAATCGAATACAGTGTACTGCTGCTGCTATTGCTAAATTCACAGGTTTGCACTTGGTTTGCACAGGGTTCAAATAGTGTTTCTGAGCTCATCTAATAATTACCACAACGTTTTGTCTTCTACAGCGTTGCCCCATGGTCTGAAACTAACACCTGTTTATTTGCATGTAGAGGTTTCTCTTCGTTCTCTGAATCTTTCAGTGATACATATCACAAGTTATTAAATCACTGAATTCTTTGTATTTTTAATGTAGAAAAACATGAAAATGCTGAAATATTTGCTTGTGCAGTGCAGTCTATCACACAGTTGTAAATCCCACCACATTTTTACTTTTGAGGCCAAACCTCTGTGCTTGTAATTCTTCTTGGCCAAATACGCAGGCTGCTGCCACATTCTGTATTTTTTGTTTCACCCCTTTGCAAAAGCTAAATAAAACTCACAAAGACAACTTGTTTTGGTGAAAATACATTTATTTCAGATTTCTGGGAAGCTCTTTTTTCACTCATGCGACTAACTGCACTGACTGTTAGGTAGGAGGTTAATCAGGGGATTTTTGTTTAGAGCTTTTGACGCCTTTTACTGACCGAACGTTTTTGAAATGTGCCACAAGCATCAAATTGTGGCGATGGTGGCTCAAGAGTTGGCAGTTCGTCTTGTAATTGGAAGGTTGCCTGTACGAGCCCTGGCTCCTACAGTATCGGTCATTGTGTCCTTGGGCAAGACACTTCACCCGTTGCCTACTGGTGGTGGTCAGAGGGCCCGGTGGCGCCAGTGTCCGGCAGCCTCGCCTCTGTCAGTGCGCCCCAGGGCAGCTGTGGCAACAATGTAGCTTGCCATCACCAGTGTGTGAATGTGTGTGTGAATGGGTGGATGACTGAATGCACTTTGGGGTCCTTAGGGACTAAGTAAAAAGCTATACAAATACAGGCCATTTACCAAATTCGAAATGATCATATTCATATTTTTTAAATCTAAATTTAACATTGTATGTATCATGTTCTGTTCCCATGTATATTTAAGGCAACATTCAAACTTTTCTGGAAACAGGGTTGGACGTCTTCCCTGTGGGAAAGTCTACATGTTGTGCAGCATTGCCACAAACTAAAGGGACTGTTGATGCAATAAATATATGCATTAATGTCCCTGCAGAGAGCAGCCTTCCTTTAGTAACAGGGATCTCACCGTTGCACTGATGTTAAATGCCAGAAAGCATTTGCATAGTGTGTATTTCTGTCCACAGCGTGTGTTGGTGGACAGGGAAAAGCAGGAGGACTGTTAACCTTCAAACCCACTTCACCTCGTGTTCTGACTTTTAGTACACTTAGGAGGGTTCAAATCTTATAATTAGGCACTCAGACCATCTCTTTCTCTCTCTGTCTCTCTCATACATATGCCTGCACTTAACATAGTCCTTTCGCACAGTTCCCATAAAGCGTGGATCTCTTCACTGCAGGTTAAACACAGTGATTACATAGATGTCTGTATTGGTAAGTGCAGGTTTAAAAATCTGGCCTGACATTAACTTGCAAGTAGATGTTTTGTGTAAGGTGTGTGGTCTAAGGTAGTTACCAACTGATTTTGTTTACCACTTTCAGGCAACAGTAATGCAAACGTCAGTCTAAATAGTTCTCTGTAACACAAGCTGCCATTATTAATAGGTAAAAACAATGAGCACAGAAAGGATTCAGTTTTGAATCGGAACCTGTCGGAGAATTATTTTAATTTTTCTGATTAATCTCTCAATCTGGTAACAGCACTTGACTTAGGAGCTGATTGCTGAACTGCCCTACCACGTTTTACCACTAGATGGCAGTAGCCTATTAAAAAAGTATTTTCTTTGTCTTATTTAGATGAAAGTCATGACTGCATTTAAGCCGTTTACTGATTTAGAAGAATGTGTGTGCGTGTGTGTTGTTGTTGTTGTTTTTCTTCTTTTATCCTAGATAAACTTGCTTATACTATTAGGTGGCCAAAAAATATGCAAGATAGTGCTCGTGCAACACAGGAATATCTGGAATATAAACAACTTTAATTTGTTCTTCTCTGTGGGCCTTCTATTCTTATCTGTACTTTTGCTCCAAAAGGATTCTATTAAATAGAAAACATTTAAAGGGGAAGCGCTGAAAGCACGGTAAAAGGGATGAATCACTGCTCTTCTCTTGCAATAAAGTAATTCACCGGAGAAAAAAAAGAAAATGCTGCGGAAGTACTGTAACAAATGTTCACCTCCAACAGGCCACGAGAGCCGACAACAACCAGCAGAAATTGACACTGCCTGGAGGGCTCAGAGCTGAGTGCTTTGTCTGATGTGTGATGGAGTGTGGCAGGTTTGTCCCTTATTAGACTCATCACCTCTGTAAAATCACATGAAATAGAGAGAATGTGCTCTATAGAGGGCATGTCACAAAGCCAACCAACTGGAAGAAGTCTCACGCACAAGATGTAAACAAATCATTAGAGCCAGTTTTGTTTACTGTCTGTTCTGTATTTAAGATAAAAGTCTCAGCAGTAAATGTCAACCTGAGCGACAGATTTTTCTCTTTCTTCTCTTTTTTTCTTTTTGTTTGTAAGTACACTACCTAGAACTAAAACTAACAGAAACTAGTTTAATTATTTAATTTAAAGCCTTTATTTCTTACAATTTGCCTGGCAATCAATCTAGAATTCACAGAAACACAGATATTTACCCAATTCCCCTCTAATTTATAATGCTAACTGTTCCCCTAACTGAATGGCAAGAGCATTGTCATCTGTAATGGAAATGAGCGTGTGAGATGGAGGAACAAACCCGCGGTTTCCCGAGACAGCAAACTCGAACCAGAATGGCACTTTGTGTAAATGTAAACTCACACAGTCCTTGTGCTGATGATTACAGAGCAGCAGCGGAGCTAACGATTGTGTTTGGAGAAGAGTTCCTGGTGTGTCGTCTGAAAACCTACATTTTCTGACTGTAACATATGAACAAAGAAAGCCCAGATGTGATTATGTACGCAGTTGTGAGAATGCTTATGTGCAAATTGGAAGCAAGTGGGGGGTTCTATTACACATTCAGCTGACCCAGACAGAGAAGCTGTTTCATCTTCTGCAGTAACATATAACCAGTGATTTTGCACGTTGAGCTGTTGCTTTTATGTGTGTGCTTCCTCAAGAAGAAACATGTTCTCTGTGGTTATGGAGATAGTGGCGACAGAACAGAGAGTGATAGGAGGCCCGCTGCCTTTCGTAGATGCCGGGCGTTGAAAGCACAAACGTAACAGCTGTGTGATGGTGTTGCCAGGCAAGTAGAGACGCCATTAAACAATTTAAGTACCACAAAAGTTTATGTTTAAATTACTGATATGAAAAAAAGCTATTCAATGTGAAGTATAAGTATAAAGTGGCAAAGAATAACAAGACTGAATTTGTGTATTGATTATACATTAGTTTTATTATGACTCGTTTATTTGATGCATTTGAATGCAAAAGCTTCAATTGCATTCAGGTTTATTTATACAGCACCATAACACTAAAACAATCCCCTCATGGAGCTTTGTATTGTATGGTAAAGATCCTACCGTAATGGATGGAAATCTCTTAGTATGTGATAAACTTTAAAGAGTAAGAACTTGTGGGGGAACAGTGGGGAGGAAGAACAGCCCTTTAACAGGAAATGACCACCAGCACAACCAGTCTAAAATTTGGAGCGACCATGTGTCTTGATGGTTATGCTCATTAGAGATGAGGAGCTAACAAGAAAAAAAAACAAGCAGGGTAGGGTAACTATGGAAGAGAGTAGATAAAAACTTAATGACATGCAGTGTATACAAAGTCAGTTCAGTTCAGTTTTATTTGTATAGATCACACAAACAGTTGCCTCAAGGTGCTTTATGCTATAACATAAAGACCGTGCAATAATACAGAGAAAACCCCAACAGTCAGACACCCCCTATGAGCAAGCTCTTGGTATTAGTGTGGAGAGAAAAATTCCTTTTTAAGAGAAAAAACCTTCGGCACAACCAGGTCCAGGGAGGTGCAGCCATCTACCTTAACCTGTTGGTCAACGATGAGAGAAAGACAGGACAAAAGACCCACTGTGGAAGAAAAGAAACAGTCAGTGCATCATGGAAAGCCAGCAGCAACCAAGGCTTATTGCATATAAACACACGGGAAGTGAAAAAAGGTGTAGGAGAACTCCTCAGTGGATCATGGAAAGTCACTCAGCAGCATAACTAAGAGATGGTTCAGGGACTTACCCCGAGAGAAGGCTGATGGCAAAATGCCCCGCTCCCATAATATTTTTGAAAAGTCTAGGAATCGCAATTATGACTGCACTCAGGGAGTGAAGTCTTCTAATAATATATGGTCTTTAGGTTACAAAGGGACTTCAGATTCAGATCAGTGCATGTTTCTCCCAAAGCAATCAGCCAGCATATTCTAAATACGATGCAGAATCTGGAGCTCCTCCATAAACAGTGAGCCAGTGTTGTGATTTGCCTCAAACCCTAGTGAGCATCAGCAAATGCATATTGTGAAGTAAGAGATAAATCATGAGCGTAAAATATCTCCATTTTGTTCTTCTTAAAAAGCACTCTGTTTACTTTCACTGTCACATGCTTTGTCACAGCATCACAGATTAAAACTCCTACCTCTTGATTCTGCTGGGACGGTGGCATGTGGGTGGTGTGTGTCTGTAAACAAACAAAACTGTCTCTGTGCTGTGCAGTCAGAATTCAAGGACTCCACCTTGCAGTGAGAATTTATCATTTAGATGTTTCAGGAATTTTTTAATTTATATTGGTGCCTGGTAACCAGACAAAAAAACAACCTATGACCAAGTATTACAGACTCTAATCTCGATCCATTTTCATACTGACTGACACAAATATGTAGAACTGATTTAGATGAATGTACTTGGTGTGCTCCCGGCTCAGTGATTACACTGCAATGCTGAGCATTTCCCTTGCTTTCAGCCGCACTTGTACAGATAATTTTATGCAAATGTAAAAATCTGATGTATACCTAACACTCATACTGGCATACCCAATTACCTGAAAGTCCTGAATATAGGTACCAATTGAAAGAAGAAGAAAAAATCTCCACATGTGGCCTTATAATAGCAGAACGGCTGCTGTGCACAAGGAACCCCACAACCTGTACAGTGTGAAAATGTCATGAATATTAGCCTCAACTTTCCCCCAAAAATTCTGTTTTGCTTAGCAGGTGATAGAGATGGGCTGCAGGGATGAGTAGGACTCTCTGTATTAATTAGTCAGATGGGAACAGAATCATATATACAGGGAGTGCAGAATTATTAGGCAAATGAGTATTTTGTCCACATCATCCTCTTCATGCATGTTGTCTTACTCCAAGCTGTATAGGCTCGAAAGCCTACTACCAATTAAGCATATTAGGTGATGTGCATCTCTGTAATGAGAAGGGGTGTGGTCTAATGACATCAACACCCTATATCAGGTGTGCATAATTATTAGGCAACGTCCTTTCCTTTGGCAAAATGGGTCAAAAGAAGGACTTGACAGGCTCAGAAAAGTCAAAAATAGTGAGATATCTTGCAGAGGGATGCAGCAGTCTCAAAATTGCAAAGCTTCTGAAGCGTGATCATCGAACAATCAAGCGTTTCATTCAAAATAGTCAACAGGGTCGCAAGAAGCGTGTGGAAAAACCAAGGCGCAAAATAACTGCCCATGAACTGAGAAAAGTCAAGCGTGCAGCTGCCAAGATGCCACTTGCCACCAGTTTGGCCATATTTCAGAGCTGCAACATCACTGGAGTGCCCAAAAGCACAAGGTGTGCAATACTCAGAGACATGGCCAAGGTAAGAAAGGCTGAAAGACGACCACCACTGAACAAGACACACAAGCTGAAACGTCAAGACTGGGCCAAGAAATATCTCAAGACTGATTTTTCTAAGGTTTTATGGACTGATGAAATGAGAGTGAGTCTTGATGGGCCAGATGGATGGGCCCGTGGCTGGATTGGTAAAGGGCAGAGAGCTCCAGTCCGACTCAGACGCCAGCAAGGTGGAGGTGGAGTACTGGTTTGGGCTGGTATCATCAAAGATGAGCTTGTGGGGCCTTTTCGGGTTGAGGATGGAGTCAAGCTCAACTCCCAGTCCTACTGCCAGTTTCTGGAAGACACCTTCTTCAAGCAGTGGTACAGGAAGAAGTCTGCATCCTTCAAGAAAAACATGATTTCCATGCAGGACAATGCTCCATCACACGCGTCCAAGTACTCCACAGCGTGGCTGGCAAGAAAGGGTATAAAAGAAGAAAAACTAATGACATGGCCTCCTTGTTCACCTGATCTGAACCCCATTGAGAACCTGTGGTCCATCATCAAATGTGAGATTTACAAGGAGGGAAACAGTACACCTCTCTGAACAGTGTCTGGGAGGCTGTGGTTGCTGCTGCACGCAATGTTGATGGTGAACAGATCAAAACACTGACAGAATCCATGGATGGCAGGCTTTTGAGTGTCCTTGCAAAGAAAGGTGGCTATATTGGTCGCTGATTTGTTTTTGTTTTGTTTTTGAATGTCAGAAATGTATATTTGTGAATGTGGAGATGTTATATTGGTTTCACTGGTAAAAATAAATAATTGAAATGGGTATATATTTGTTTTTTGTTAAGTTGCCTAATAATTATGCACAGTAATAGTCACCTGCACACACAGATATCCCCCTAAAATAGCTAAAACTAAAAACAAACTAAAACTACTTCCAAAAACATTCAGCTTTGATATTAATGAGTTTTTTGGGTTCATTGAGAACATGGTTGTTGTTCAATAATAAAATTATTCCTCAAAAATACAACTTTCCTAATAATTCTGCACTCCCTGTAGATATAAACTCTGTCACATCATTGTTGGACTTTTTCTTGTTGTTTTTCATTACCTTAAATTTCCAGGTGTATTTTTTTTTCTATTGCTTATTATTTTGCCTCCCTAATTAAGATCTTTGCATTCACTTTAATCTTTGTCACAGTTTGTGTCTCGGAAGTATCGGGTTTTAATATTCAGTACAATTTCAGTTTCCATAGCGGTGAATCTAACATGCACGTGTGAAGTCACAAGATGAGTGTTTTTGAGCATGCAGCGAGTGTGACAGCTGGAAAAGCTGGAGGTGCCTTGTACTTTGAAAGAAACAAAGCAGAAGAAACCCTCTAATCACCTGGCATCTTCAACCTGGGTAGAGTCGAGAACAAAATGCAGTCACAAGCAGTTCTTCTACGGATCAGCTTTAGGTATAATGATTTTAACGACTCAAAGCTGTCAGATTTGCAAGTGTGGAACTTTTTAAATATTCTTGTTCAAAACTTATAACCAGTATCAGAACAATCACAAAAACTTCAACTGGTTTACAGCAACTGTGAGATCTTACCTCATAGTGACATTAGATAAATTATGAATGGGGCTGATGAAGATTGTCCCCTTGTTCGCTGACCTTGTTTTTCGTTAAGTGTACTCGTTCGTGCCAAAACAGAACTCCTGGCATGCTCATTTTTTATTAATGTCAAACATATATTTTTTCTTTGACCAGGACATTCGCCAGTGCGACGTCAAATATCGTTCCAAAAAAAGAAAATCAATAAAATAAATGCATAAATGTTAAAATCTTAGAAATCTGATCACATAAAAACACTCTGCTAAGCAACTGGGGGAAGTAATTCTCTCATGAATTAGCCTTGACAGATTTTCAAACAACCCCCCCTCACAGGTTCGCCAAGGTCTAGCACCAGATTCCCTCCAGTTCTAAGCAACAATTGCAATATTTCTTGCTCCATGCCACGGCAGCTGAATGCGTATTTCACGTCCCCGCGCTCCTGCTTATAGTTGGAATTTTGTTTATCGTATTACGGTCTATTCTGGACTGACAAGGACAGGGTCATTCATTCTAATCAATGGGCAGTGGGTGGGGTTTTATTGTTGCTTTTTCTTGCTTAAGGGAAGGTCGTCATCTTTCTGAGGTCCACACTGAGCTGCGAATTCCCTTCAAAATATAAAGCTAAATAAATAAATGGATGAACGCATACATGAATAAGAAATGGGCAAAAAAATTCGTCCTCACCTTCTTCGTACTTTAACTTTTTGCAGAAAGCGAGGAGTTACTGCAGAGCAAGTGAGGGGAAACACAACAGGGGATTAATACGCCCAGCTACCAAATCACTAATGGAGATATCCCATTAAGTAGGGGATACAGCTCAAATCTTAAAATGTATTATTAATATTGGGGGCAGATGGCATACAACAGCGATCAATGGAATTAAGGGGTTGTCTGTTATTTCTTATAAAAGAAAAATAGGTTGCCGTATAGGAACACATAAATTATCTGTAGCCTGCATATGTCCCAGCAAATGTTCACTTAGTAAGATAACTAGTTTAAGGACTATAATTTTACATGCTCGTATGATGCGTACTTTTACAGCTTTCTCAAGTTAAAAACCAGAAGAATGACAACGTTGGTGGAGTTGAAATGACCTTTTCTGGCACACCGTGGAAAATAAACAATTATAAACTTGCCGTTTCTCTTAATTTCATCAGTGTCTGCATGTCCAAAGATTACATGATAATATTATCTGTGTTAGGCAGAGTGCTTAAAAAGAGGATTTTATTTAAACTCGTCTTTCCATTATGATCGTTCGGGGGGAGTAGTTCTACCAAGAGGACACGCTTGGTAATTAAGCTATAATCAATCCGTCTACTTCAGTTTATCTTCCAGTCTCCACCTCTCCGTGACTGTCAGCCGTACTGCCCATTAGCGATAGGGCTGAGCTAACAAGCCTTCAAAATCCTCCAATATGTGCAGAGATGGGCGGTGGCGCTTTACGCTGGGCTCTCAAGCGGCTGAAGTTAAAACTCCTGAGCGCTATTCTCGCGGAGTATGTCGAGGGTCCGCACGGATAGATGTACGGGAGTCACTGCGTGGGCACCCCGCTGACTCCCTATTGTTTTGGGATTTTTTTATTTTGTTAAGTAAAACAGACATTTTGGAAAAACATTTTCTTTGTTACAGCAGCACCTTGGCAGAGCTCACATAACTGGTGAACATGTTGTCCTGTGGACTTCTCCTGTGTTTTTCCATAACAGGTATTGTCTTCGCGCAGTCCGACAGCTCTGGATTATTTTATGCACTGAGATCAGAACTGTCTGAGGACGCTATCTTGGTGGCCAACAACGGAATACGCGTGCCTTTCGGGAGGTCGGTTTTTATCGATCCAATCAATGATTTGGTCATTCAGACACAGCCCGGCGACCGGTGCAGCATCAACGTGCTCGATAATGATCCGCTCTCGCAGAGACCGGGTCATCTGTCTCCCAAAAAGTTTCCCTGCGATTTTGGTCCAAATGATGTGACTTACTCCCACCACGGATCGAGAAGTCCGGCTAAAGACAGAGTGAGGATGCAGCTCAGGTATGACGCGCAAACCGAAACGGTCATTATTCCGTTTATGATGGAGGTTGAAGTAATGTTCACGCAGCTCGAGTTAATCACCAAAAACATGCCTCTGACTGTTGATAACCTCAAAGGGATCAGTAACCCTATTGATAAGAGGATTTTAGAGTTCACTTATGACAGAGAATCTCACAAATGCGAGGTGACATCCCAGTCCAGCAGCAGCGGCAGCAACTCGCTGCCTAGATACGGGAAACTCATCCATGGCGGTAAACTTTCTGCAATGATGGACTGTGATGAATTCACGCGAGCTGATATTCGCTATGAGCACACTTTTCAGCGCAAATCCCCCAACAGGGATTATGTCCCCATGGTTGTGGAGCTGCAGGATAAGGAAGGCAACCTAGTGAAACAGGAGTATTTTCATCTTATGATTCGCATCAAAGGGGGAGAGGAAAACTCTCCCCCCAAACCCAGCTTTGTGTCCATGATGATGATGGAGGTCAGCCAGTTTGTCATGACCGCCGTCACCCCTGATATGCTTGCCGCTGAAGATGCCGAGTCAGACCCAGACAAGCTTATTTTCAATATTACTTCCTCCTTATCTTATGAGGAAGGCTATATAGTCAGCACTGATGACAGAAACCTCCCCATCACCTCCTTCTACCAGAGAGACTTGCGCGATCTTAAAATAGCTTATAAGCCCCCTTCCCTGGATTCAGACACTGAGAGGATTTTCCAGCTTGAATTTGAGGTGGTGGACACAGACGGGGCCATCTCGGACCCATTTGCTTTTATGATTGTTGTAAAGCCCATGAACACTCTGGCCCCTGTCGTGACACGCAACACAGGTCAGCTGCTGTATGAGGGGCAGTCTCGGCCTCTCTTCAGCGCTCACAACTTGGAGATCAGTGATGAGGACAACCTCGACTCTGTCAGAGTCACAGTGGTGGATGGGCTGCGCCACGGGGACCTCACAGTGCTGGGCTCTCACAGGAAATTCTTCACACCCGCAGACCTCGCAACAGGAGTTGTTGTGTACCAGCACGACGGGACTGACACATACAGCGACAACATTGTCTTCAAAATGACAGATGGGCAAAATGAAGTTGAATTTCTCTTTCCCATTACAATTGTTCCCACTGATGACGAGCCACCGATTATAAATGCCAACACCGGTTTGGTGCTGTTCAAAAATCAAATGATGCCCATATCTCCCCTCATGCTCAGCGCTGCTGATATTGATTCTGAGGACTCAACTATTAAATTCATCATTGTGCCTCCTTTTTCTTCTATTGGCACGCTGCTCCTAAGGCAGTCAGACGCCCCTGAGGACCCTTCCTCTTGGAAATTTAATGCTGAGGATGAAGTATATGAGAAAGAGGTGACAGAGTGGCTTCAGAAAGATATCACTGATGGGAGGTTGTTTTACAAGCACACAGGCCCTCACAACACAGATGCAATCACGGATCAGTTTGCATTCACAGTCCAGGATGACAACGACCCCCCTAATTTGTCAGAAGAGAGTGTGTTTATAATCCGAGTTTTACCTGTCGATGACGTACCCCCCGAGCTGGTCCCTGGCACCACCCTGCAAATGATTGTTCAGGAGTACAAACCTACTCACTTTAGCAAAGAAGTTCTGCACTATACTGATTTGGACTCTGAGGACCGTGACCTCAAGTATACAGTCATCCAGCCCCCCACAGATACAGATGAAAATAACCCTGTTGTGTTCGGTTCTTTGGTTCTGACAGACCACTCCGCCACTGAAGTAACAGAGTTCACACAAGCTCAAATTAACCACCATAAGGTCTCCTACGAGCCCCCAGATGTTGAGCTTGGAATCACAGCCCACGTTGTGCAGTTTCGTTATACTGTTGAAGACACAGCTGGAAACAGTGTAGAAGGGGCTTTCACCATCTATCTCCAGTCTGTTAACAACAAACCTCCTCAGATCACAAACACCGGCTTTACTGTGCTTGAACGGGGCATACATATCATCACAATCGCTGAACTAGATGCTACAGACCCCGACACTGAGAGTGAGCAAATAACCTTTACTCTGAGTCAGCCTCCTAAGCATGGTCAGATCCAGGTTGCATTCACTGACCTGGAAAAAAATGGAGTTTTTAGACTTGAGGATGTCTCAGAGGGAAAGTTATTGTATATTCAAAGTGGAGAAGAGACAGTAAACGATGAATTTCAGCTGGATGTCAGTGATGGAATTCATATTGTGACTGTGACGGTCAAAGTTAATGTAAAGCCTGTCGATGATGAATCTCCAACCATCAGCTTGCCTGCAGGAACAATCGGGTCTCATATGGAGGTGCTGGAAAATGGAGCCACAGAAATGACAACTAATGTGATTCAAGGTCGTGATGATGACACAGATGACCTTCGGCTGACTTTTATTGTGGAAGATCCTCCCCTTATGGGTGAAATATTAGTTAAAGGAGTCCCAACCACAAAGTTTACTCAGGCTGACATAATTAACGGTGCAGTTGTCTATGCACACACTGGTGGTGAGATAGGTCTCACCTCTCAGCAGGATGGCTTCAATTTGACTCTTAGTGACATGTCTGATGATTGGGCAGTAGGTGGCAATAAGGTCACCGGAGTCCATGTTCAGGTCACCATCCTTCCTGTTGACAGTCAGGCCCCTGAGGTCAGAGTTGGTATTCAGTTCAGTGTCATTGAAGGAGAAAAATATGCCATTGGCCCTCAGCACTTGAACGCTGATGATAACGACACTCCAACTGATGATATCCTTTGCACTATCATTGTGCAGCCCACTGCCGGCTATGTGGAGAATATATCCCCCGCTCCAGGCTCAGAGAAGTCCAGGTCAGGAACAGCTATCAGTGCTTTTACCATCAGAGACATCAGGGAGGGAAATATCTACTACGTGCAGAGCATTCACAAGGGGGTCGAGCCAGTAGATGATAGATTCATATTTAGGTGCTCTGATGGTATAAATTTCTCAGAGAACCATTTCTTCCCAATTGTTATCATCCCAGCGAATGATGAAAAACCTGAGATTTACTTGAGAGAGATAGTTTTGATGGAGGGGATGAACATCGCCATCGACTCACAAATTCTGAATGGAGCTGATGCCGATATCCCATCTGAGGAGCTGGTGTTTATGATTTCCAAACCTCCCAAACATGGTGCAATTTTAAACCAGCTAGCCACAGGCTCCATTTTGGTGACTAATTTCACTTTAGAGCAGATTAGAGAGGCGTCAAGTATTATTTATGAGCACGATGACTCAGAGACAATCGAGGACAGCTTTGATGTCATTCTGACTGATGGGAAGTACTTGGTTCAAAAAACAGCCATGGTTATGATCATCGCTGTTGATGATGAAACCCCCAGAATGCTCATTAATAATGGTCTAGAGGTGGAAATTGGGGAGACCAAAGAAATCAGCAACAAAGTGCTCAAAGCGACAGATTTAGATTCAGATGACAGTACACTTACATATATTATCCGGTTTGGGCCTCGTCAGGGTCTGCTGCAGAGAAAAACCCCATCAGGGTCTCTGGAAAACATCACGCTGGGCATGAATTTCACGCAAGTTGAAATTGATGCAGGGCTCGTAGTTTACACGCACAGTGGACAGGAGGGCGTTCGAGACATGGTCAAATTTGATGTCACTGACGGGTTAAACCCACTAATTGATCGTTATTTCTACATCACAGTGGACAGCATTGACATGGTCTTCCCTGATGTGGTCAGTAAAGGTGTTTCTCTGAGAGAAGGTGGCAGGGTGACTCTGACCACTGATCTCCTAAGTACCACTGACCTCAACAGTCCTGATGAGAACTTGGCTTTCACTGTCACAAGGGCCCCTGTTAGAGGCCACTTAGAGTGCACAGACACTCCTGGGATTCCCATTGTGTCTTTTACCCAGCTCCAACTGGCTGGCAGTAAGATTTACTACATTCATACCTCAGACGATGAGGTGAAAATGGACAGTTTTGAGTTTGAAGTCACTGATGGCTACAATCCCGTTTTCAGAACATTCAGAATCTCGATTGTGGACGTCGATAACAAAAAACCTGTTGTGACTGTAAATGATCTAGTTGTCACAGAAGGGCAGCTTAAGCTGATAACACCTTTTGAGCTCACGGCTGAAGACCAGGACACAGCCGAGAAACTGATCAAATTTACGATCATCCAGCTTCCTGTTCATGGCAAATTGCTCTACAACGCGTCCACACCTATCAGCAGCTTCACAAAACAAGACCTCAATGAAAACCTCATCAGCTACAAGCACGACGGAACTGAATCATCAGAGGACTCGCTCTCCTTTACTGTCACCGATGGCACACACACTGACTTTTATGTTTTCCCCGACACTGTTTTTGAGACTAGGCGCCCTCAAACTCTCAAGATTACTATCGTGGGAGTCGACAATGGCATCCCCCAAATTGTTGTAAACAAAGGTGCGCTCACTTTGAAGATTTTGGCCACGGGTCACCTGGGGTTCCCCATCAGCTCCAAGGCGCTGAAGGCAGAGGACAGAGACAGCAGTCCGGCCTCGCTGCTGTTCCACATCACCACCCAGCCAAAACATGGTTACATCATTCATCTCGGGCACGGCAACAACTCCATCAACACCTTCAGTCAAGGTAAGCTTTGAACAAAACACCTACCAGCTCTATAATGTGTCAGCATGAATATTGAATGTGGAGGAAATGATCAAACAGCACTGATTTTGTTTAGTAACCAGTCAGATCTAATAACCAGAATGCTCATTCCACTCTATGAGAAAAGTCTATCAGTTATTATTTTTAGCAAGAAAAATTACCTCTGCATGCCTGTCCTTGAAAATGTAATCATATATGTTTAAATACAAGATCGTCCTGTGAAGCAAAGTGTTAGACATCAAAATTCCTTGCAAATGTGTAAGTTTTGATTAATTTTTCCAGCCCACCAAAGACTTTAATTTATGGAGTAATAATTATTCAAACGTGTGACAAGTACAGGCCTGGGAATTTCAATAGTTAATTTGTGCGCCTGATTTAGATGTGCCTTGCTCATCAAATCATAATTAGCAGAGCAAAGTTAGAGGCTGATGTTTCGCACAAATGTCTTGTAGACAGTTAGGGATGAATAATTTATTATTTCTGCATCTCTGGGGAAATGTTCACATCTGATGTTCTCTACAGTGGTCTGTTAAATGAAGCAGGACAGAAGTAGGGGGATCGTGTGAAAAGGTCAGCGCGGAGCTTCGAGTGACAGGATGGCATTTGAGTTGCAGCACATTCTGATAGTTTGACCAGGGTCAAGTCAATTTGAAAGAATTTGTTGAAACGCAGAGAGCTCTCACCAAAATGCATTTTTACACCAACATGCAGAGCACACTGTGCCGCTTTAAATGTTTGAACACATTTCTTTTGCATTTGTGCACATTCGGTGACTGATATTACAGGCGGGGATTCAAGACAACAATGCCGTTGATTGAGGTTCAAAGCGATGCAATCAATGCCGTATTTCATATCACGCTGAGGCAATTAGAGCAACAAGTAAGGAAATCCACCTGCTTATGACACAGCTTGGCTTAAGCTCATACGTGGTGTGAGAACACAGTGCCAAAAAAAAAGCAGCACTTGAGCCTGTAGGAGATGGACACTTCTGACAACCACTGTGAGGATTGCAGTCGTTGGAAAAAAATAAAGGGCATAGATGAGACAAGAGTGCAGTGGGAATGAGAAACAAAGGGCAGTAGAGGGGCAAGAGAGAGCAAGTAAAGTGGAGGAGAGTGCAAAAGAGGCAAGAAAAGAGGAGGGGTGGGGGATGTGTGGGTGACATGAGAGAAATAACGAATGAGGGAAGGGGTGTGAGACATTGAGTGAGAGAGAGAGAGAGAGCAAACAGGCTCGTCAGAAGAATCAGTCAGGTGAAAGAGACAATCCCTCGCTCTTTATTTACTCATCCTATTTCCAGGGCACATCCCGTGAGGCTTTCTTTTTAAATATTTAATGAACAATGTGCCCCTAGTTCACAGTGTTGACTTTGTATTTGTAAGGCCCTCAGGTTCAAGTATGTGCCACAGAGAGGATCCTTCTCAGGCTGCACCTCCCGTTTGATTAGATTTGACACTCAATAATCTGAAAAACATGAGCAGCAATCTGGAAGCGAACAAAGTCTTTGCATCACATGAAAGGTATATTTTTTGTCACCTTTCATGTTCGGCACAAGAGAAGCAGACTTAAGCTTCGTCCCAGGCAGGAGTCGGGGGTTTATACTTTTATGAACCTCCTTCCTCTGACATCTATTATTAAAGGAGGTGGTTTGAAGGGGCAAAGCCCTTTCACAGTCTTGATGATTTTTCTGTACTGTAATGGGTGTTTGCAGAGACTGGTGGGAAAAAGAAATGTAGGCAGAGCCCTGTAATTCAGAAAAGTTGGAAAAACAGGTGTGTCTGTGTGCCTGCTGAAACTCCTGGTTTTAACATTCTTGCCTTGTCTGTCATTAAAAAAGATCCACTGTCACCTGGTTTTCAGCGCTGATGAAACACCGAGTTGGCCGTTTCTGGGTTTAAATGTATTCTGTTGCTTTAGCTTGAGCTCTTTTGGATTTGAGGTTGCGGCCTTATCGTCCTGGATTACGGATGCATGACTTTCAGAATGCTTTCTCTGGTGGAAAATTGTTCATGCTGAGTACTGATAAGGAACTGAATCAGTGTGATACTAGAGACCTGCTGTTACTGTAGCTGATATAGTACTGGAGCGGGACAGCTTCCATCTTTGAGCAATTATTTGACAGAGAGAGTGTTTGAACAAGCCATAATGCAACTTCAAAGTGTGTTTGAGGCTATTTCTGTAGTCAGCATGAAACACAACATGAAGGGCCTTTTTTTACACTCTTAAAATGCAAATTTTATTTACTAAATATGTATTTAAAAAAAAAATCTTGACAAGGACAGATCTCTGCACGATGAAATTAGTACTTTTGGCCATCACCTTGCTTTAAGTTGGAGCAAACTGATATTGTTTATCGTGCATCGTCTCACATTCACTTCACAGCGCAAGACATGACTTTAAAATGGAAAGCAGGCTACAGTGGCACTCATTTGCATTCTATAATTACTTATATTTAAAAACAAAATTCTGTTTGCTTATCATCTTGATTTTTGTTTTTTGCCCTTTGTTGGATTTCAGGTGACTGAGTTTTATTCTGTTTGCACAAACTTTCAGTTCACTGTGCTTTTATTTCCAGATCTAATTTTCACACCTGATTTGACACTTCAAAGTTTCACGAAAGAAAGATTCATAAAAAGAAAATATATATTTTTTAAAAAACTAAAGTTACTTTTCTGTTGCAGCCGATATTGATGGCCTGAGCGTCTGCTATGTGTTGCGGAGTGGAGAAAACGCTACGTCTGATGTCTTCCATTTCGCTGTTGAGGATAATGGTAAGAGTTCACCTTCTTTTATATTTGCATTTATTTGTCTGTCAGTATTACTCCTCTTTGCTCTGAGTTTCTACAATAGCTGTCCGGCTAAAAAAAAAAAAAAAAGTCACTACCTAACCATTCAGTATTTCAGAATTGAGATCTACAAGTCACCTGTCAAGCATTTTTATTCTAACCCAGACTGAGATCAGTTATATAATTTTGCAAATTGTTCCCAGCAGATTTTATAAACAGATCAGTGAAGTTTATTTTTGCTCTGATTGCATTTGATTCAGGATTTGCCCATAAAATAATCTGCCATTCAGAGCGGCCTCGTAGAATATCAATTCTGACAAATCTGCATAGGCCAGCAGAGGTGTTCAGCCTGTAACTGTGTACTGCTGCATTCTATTAACTTACCAGGGAACTGATTAGATGTCCAGGGTCACTGGAGATAGAAAACTCTTTGTGGTGTGAAGATCATTTTTACAGTTCATCGAGTTAATGAGACTGACTGTGTAATTTGTAAATATGACAGGATATGCCAAGCAGTATTAGTGCATATTTTATCTTGAATGCAAGAAAATTTCTCATGAGTTTTTTGACAGAACAGAAGATTAACAATGTGTATTTAAAATAAACACTGACATAAGGTGGTTTTATGCAGAGTCTCCGTTTATGTACAGTTTTTATAAAGCGATGAACATTTTAGTTTGAAGAAATAACCGCTTGCTTTTATTTTACATGTGACGACATTGGCAAATATTACCTCCTTTCTATTTTGGTTCAAACCAACATTACATGCATAATAACTGCCAATTGGGGCCCAATTTGCACATGAAATTAACACGTACAATTCACCATATCTTATGCTATATGCATCTCTCCAATGTGCATTAATTTAGCATCCTTTTATGAAGGCAGCTGCTAATTAAGTAATCAGCAGATGCCAAAAATCTCAGTGAGGGAGGAAGAGCTTAAGATGCAGTTGAATTTATTTAAGACTAAATCTAAGAGGAAACCTCATAATACTGAGTATATATGCTCATTATTGAATAAAAATTTGCACAGGAAAAAATATTTGAAAATGTGCTCTGCATGAAAAAACTGCTGCAGAAACATACACGAGTAGAATCATTCCAAACAATCCCTCTAAGTGGGATATATTGAAAATACCAAAATTTATGCAAAAGATTTGCAGTCCCCGTCTTGTTTGAAGCATTTTCTTCTTCTTTTTTTTATGTCTTCAAATACAATATACATGTGTGTGAATGAAAGAGAGTGAGGTTTAACAGCACAGCTGCAAGGAGTACAGGTAATGCATGTGGAAGAGTTTAAATATCTTGGGTCAGCCAGACAAAGCAACAGACAATGCACAGGAGGGGTGAAGAAGAGAGTGCAGGAGGGGTGGAGTGAGTGGAAACGAGTGTCAGGGCTGATTTGTTGCAGAAAGATAGCAGCAAGAGTGAAAGGGAAGGTTTACAAGATGGTAGCAAGACCTGCTATGATGTATGGTTTGGAAACGGTGGTGGTGACAAAAAGACAGGAGGCTCAGCTAGAGATGGGCGAGTTTAAGATGCTGAGGTTTTCATTGGGAGTGACCAGAATGGGCAGGATCAGAAAAAAGTGGATAGCTCAGGTTGGCTGCTTTGGAGACAAAGTTAGAGAGGTAAGGCTGGGATTGTTTGGACATATGGAAAGGAGGGATAGTGGGCTTACTGGACAAAGGATGTTAAAGATGGAGCTACCCGGCAGGAGGAAAAGAGAAAAATCACAGAGAAGGATGTAGAGAAGCAGGATATGCAGAAGGTTGTGCGTCAAAGGAGGATTCTTATGATAGGGTGAGATGGAGGCAGAGGAGCTGCTCTGGTGAGCCCTAAAGTTCAAAGTTACGTATCACTACAACCAAAATAAAGGGGTCCGTAAAACAAAGCAGTATGTTAATAAATAAATAAGAACATGGGATGGTGGAGTCCTATCATAAAATATAATGCAAACTTTCTTCAGCAGCTGTCTTCACGATGTGATCATAGTGTGGTTTAAGCTGTTTTAAAACAGTCAGATAACTGGACTACAAGTTTAGTCATTGTTGGCTTTGTTTCTTTACATCTGTCTTCTTTAAATAATGCAATGCACTGATCACCTTGTCTTGTACAGAGACACATAATTGAGGTTAACGTACAGTATTACAAATACAGCACCAATTTTGTGTAAGTGATGTAGTTTCTGTTGCAGTGGCCATTTCATTTCATTTTATTATAAATCTACAGATTTTTTTAAAACACTAGTTTTACGCTGAGCTTATAAAAAGTTAGAAAGTTTTCCCGGAGCAGAACTCATCCATCCAGAATAAATCAACACAACGCCCTGCTTTTAATGTACAGTAAACACACACACACACACACACACACACACACACACACACACACACACACACACACACAGGTGTATCTGTTTTATATTAACACATTTGAAACAAGATGCAGCTGACACCAGCGCTCAGTCCATCTGTTCATTTTCCTCCTCTATGATCAGGCACGACAATACAACACAATAAATTAAAGACTACTCACTCATGTAGCGTCTTTAAAGATTACCAACACAGCTTCTCTGTGAATTACAAGATTATGTACAAGAGTATGTATCATTGAGGACTGAGTTAATACAGTACTGTGCAAAAATCTTAAACCTCCTTCATTTCTTCATATTTTACTAGAAAAATTGGAAACCAGGTGCAGCAATTTAAGCACGTGAAAACATGCCGTACATGAAAAAACAGTATATAATACAAAACTAGAGCACATCTCTAATGAACTTTAAAGTCAATATTTAATATGACAAGCTTTATTCTTCAGTACAGCCTGAACTCTCTTAGATCAGCTTTCTTTACTTTCTTTTAGTCTTCAGGAATAGCTCTGCAGGCTTTGTGAAGGACATTCAGAGCTCTTCTTTGGGTGGGCCAAGCTCTGAGGAGGCCATTACTTATAAACCCCAACACACTGCCAGGGCTTTTACTGCATTGACAGCATGTCTGGAAACATGTTGAAAAATTAGGCTGTTGCCAATCACATTTCAAATGGTCATCATAAATACAGTGGTGTGAAAAAGTGTTTGCCCCCTTCCTGATTTCCTATTTTTTGTGTATTTGGGACACTTAAATGTTTCAGATCAAACAAATTTAAATATTAGACAGAGATTACACAAGTAAACACAAAATGCAGTTTCTAAATGAAGGCGTTTATTATTAAGGGGAAACAAATCCAAACCTACATGGCCCTGTGTGAATAAATACCCCCCCCCCCAAACCTAATAACAGGTTGGCCCATGTACCTGAAACTTAAAATAAGAACTTAACTGAAATCAAGCGTTTGTGATCACTGGCAATGAGACTTTTAAAGCCCTGTGGAGGAATTTTGACTCACTCATCTTTGCAGAATTGTTGTATTTCAGCCACACTGGAGCGTTTTCGAGCCTGAACTGCCTTTTTAAAGTCCTGCCACAGCATCTCAGTTGGATTCAGGTCAATCCTCCTGACTAGGCCACTCCAAAGTCTTCATCTTTCTTTGGCAATTCTTGCTGGTGTGTTTTAGATTATTGTCTTGATGCAGAATCCAAGTGCGCTTCACCTTGAGGTCACGCCTCAGTTTTGCTAGAAACTGAGGCGAGCCTTTATGTTCCTTTTGGTCACCATTGGAACTCTGCCATGCAGGCCGTTTTTGCCCACTCTTTTTCTTATGGTGGAGTCATGAACACTGACCTTAACTGAGGCAAGTGACCAAAGCGGATGGGTCTTTTGTGACCTCTTAGATGAGCCATCGCTGTGCTATAGAGTAATTTTGTTTTTCTTAGGACATTCAGAGGTGGATTTGTTTTAGATCATTGTCCTGCTGCAGAACCCAAGTCATGACCTCAACCTGAAGGTTGAGCTGACTCTCACTGTGGTTCGCTGGAGTCCCAAAGCTTTAGAAATGGTTTTATAGCATTTTCCTTGGATCGCGGCATGATGTCTGGCTTTTGAGGGTCTTTCGGTCTTTTCCTCTTTGCCAGGCAGGTCCCATTTAAGGGATTTCTTGGTTAAGAACAGGTGTGGCAATAATCAGACATAGCTGTGTCTAGAGAAATTGAATTCAGCTTTTCAAAGATGTGATACACCACAGTTAATTGACGTTTTGTGTTTACTTGTGTTATCTTTTTCTAAATTTTAATTTTGTTTGATGATCCAAAACATTGAAGTGTGACAAACATGTATAAAAATGGGAAATCAGGAAGGGGGCAAACACTTTTTCACACTACATATCAATTTTGACTAAACACCCCTGGTTAAAATGCAACCCTTGATCATGACAGAGATTCCACTGTGTCGTATGCAGACACTCACTGCTGTACCTCTCTTCTGTCCTCTTCTAAACACACTGATGAACATTTAAGAATGACTTCTTGACAACCAACCTTTCGCTAAGACCACAGATTTCTGAAGAGCCTTCACTGAACAGTAGACCAATCAATCAAAGGATCTGATGCATCTCTCAGATCCTGTTTTGTCACATTTTATTTCCTGTTAAGGACATGGCTTTCACATACTGTTCATCTGCAATAGATGATTTTATTTTTATTTTTGATCTGCCACTTCTTTTGTCCAGCTTTTAGTTTTCTCAATCTTTTATGGACAGACCCTACACCATGCTGAGATATGCCGTTTGCACCTAATGGCTCTTTGGGAATCACCTTGTTGGTGAAAAATACAATTTTATTCCTGTCAAATGGTGTTATCTTTGCAAGAAAAGGAAATGGGAACAAATTATGTGTTTTTGTGACAGGCTGCTAGTAACAAAGTGCTTAAAGACACATTTTCAAATTGTTTGTTTGCAAAGTTGTCTGTTATGTGTAGACACAACATTGGTTCAGCCCTTGTCTTATGTACCTTTTTTGTGCTTGATTGATTCACAGATCAGTGTTAACAAAAAGAAAAACACTCCTGGAGTGGACTAAAAATGAAGGCAGCATATATCCAAAGAAAAACCTTCAGAAAGGAGACTAAAATTACAGGAAGCGCTGGAAGCAAAGTATAAAGAAATAAGGGATGGCTTAAGTCATTTGCACAATACTATATAATGTCTTTTTTAAATATATCACATTTGGCCAAACATATATTCTTTGGTTGAGTAAATTATAACAGTCCTGTTCATACAATCTGCAAAACAACTCAAGAATGAATTCTTGCATCGTACATTTTTTAACTAACTACATGAACCATTGGTTTTGGGAATTCCATTCAGGCCCCATTTTTCAGTCTTTTTCGTACTCTGGTTCTAATGCACTTTAAAGAAAGTGCTAATGCGTAAAAGAGTAACAGTTCCTTTATGCACATGAAAGCAAAAACATTGACTAATTGATTGTCCATGCTCCTGTTCTTAGAGCTTTTTTTTTCTTTGCCTCTGCTCTCGACTACATTCTTGTTTAACTAAAAAGGCTTTAGGCTTTTAAAAGAAACACTACTTGAAGTACATGACTGCATATCATCATTGGTCCATAAGTTTGTGGAGCCACTTGGTCTTCCTTCCTCCCCTGGAGTGTTGGTGTTATTGCAAACTGATTCCAGATATAGAATCTAAGAAGTAAAGACAAATATATTTAAAAGCCTAAAGGTAACAAGTTTAAAATATTTTAGCATTACGTTCTTATTATGTAAATGCACGTGTAAGCAAATCTTTCCTTATGTTATAAAGGTATGTTAAGACACTCTTCCAGTCGTGTACTGGTACATGTACACGCTCATGCAGACAATGACGCAGAGCAGAGAACAGAGGGGTAGCCGTAGGCAAAGGGGCGTCCAGGCCTCCAGCACAAAGAGGTGTTTGATATTTAAGAGCTCAGGCAACATTGCGGGTAATGAGAGCCTTGGGCGTCTGAGCGGGGCAGAGCTCCAAGGCAAGCACTGGTAATTGTGTGGCCCCGTTACAGGCTCATCTAGAGGAGAAGAGTGGCAGGAAGAACCTTCTGTCACAGATTAAGACAAGCTAGGATGGCTGCACTTAACTGCAATGGGCTGGAACACAACTTGTTTCCCAGGCTTCTCTTTGCAGCAAGTTAATAATGGAGCAGCAGAAAACAACAGAGATTACTAGTCATGCAAATCTGAAATACAGTACAGAAGGTAACAATGGCTTCAATTATCAATTAAATAATTCATCATAGAGGTATAAAATATTATTTAAAAAACAAAGGCAGAAATACATATTACAGAAGCTAGAGATCAAACATTTAGGGGGACTTTGCTTAAAAAGATCCTGTGATGATCATAGCAGTTGTTGAAGTGGATGTTATTAGTTTCCTATTTGTTTTACTTTTAAAAGCTAACTGAAAGCACTACGTTTCTTAGATTTTACTCTAGTAGCATGCGTGATTAAAGATACGTCTGTAAGATGTGGTCCCCTTGTAAGACACAATGTAGGTGAATAAAATTGAGTTTTGGGTGCACCAAAACAAACATACAAAATGAATATCAGCATGTAATATTATTTTTTCATGAGCAATAGTGCAGTTGATGGTTTTAATTAAAGGTATAACACTGAAACTATGCTGGCATAGTTGTTATTTGAGGTCTTTGTGGTCTTCAGAGTATTCACAGTTGCTAAAACGTTGTACCTAAAAAGATGGTACTGTTAAATTTTTAAATCTCTTAACACTAGAACTAAAATTTGATTCAGCTGCAGCGGGTAGCAGCAGCACCAGTGGATGTCTCAAAATCTCAGGTTAAAAAACCTAAAAACAAAGGAAGAAAAACTGTCCGTGATCCTGGCTTTTCTCTACTTGTTTCCCAACCCTAATGTAAATGAGATTGAATGTTACGATAGGCCCCCTTTCACCCCTCTACCCCCCACCTGCACATGAGGAGCTCAGACACACGACTGCTTTATCTAAAGTTGCTACAATATATCCACTTAAAGCGCTCCCTGCTGCTTTGATAGTCCTATTTTAGTCACATTTCACGGCGCACAGTCCACATTAAATGTAGTTCTGAGTCCTCAAGCATTCGTCTTATTCATGGCAAAATACTTTGCGTGCAACTTTTCCTTTCCTAGCGTTAGAAGACTAATTATCACCATATATACTGCAAGGTCACATTTCTTTATCATCAGTTTTTGTTTGCGCGTGATGTATGATTGGTTGTGGCTCTGTGGGCCCACTTTGAGGTTTTTTTTCTAATCTCTTCAAAAGGCCTTTTTTCATAAAAGGAGTGCCAACTTTTAAGATGAAATGACCTCCTTGGTTTGTCCTCTTCGCTACTGAATGATAAGCATTGCAAATTATTTATGTACATACAGATTTTCTTTCCAATGGATGAAAGAAATTGTTATTGAAAAAGAACAGAGTGCATTTTTAAATAACATCTTTAATAACTTTTACCGGTGGAATAATGACTCATAATGGCTCAGAAATCTGTAGTCATCTATGAGCACAGGGAACGTTTGCATTTGTTTGCAAAATAAACTCATGTAGTATTTGTACTGTATTTTCCCACTCTGCTGTGAGCTTTGAAAGTTCAGATTGACTTGAAGGCACCTGGAAAACAATTAGAGGGTTGAACCGGCTGTCACCATGGACACAAATGGACCAGCTTAATCCTTTGACCTTTTCTCTGTTGTTTGCCTTTTTTTCTGTTGTTGTTAAAGCAATGTGTACTGATCAGGGCAGAATGGCAAGGTGATATATCAGCACGCTCCACAGACATGTACACACTAGCACACACACTAAAGCATCCCCTGGCTTTAGTAGAGGATTCTCTTCATCTGTCTGCATTCAAGAATTTACTGTCACTCTTCTCCCAGAGCCCGGCTCTCCTATCTTTATCCTCTTCATCTCCTCTTCTCACACTGTCACTATTAGATCTGTGCTCAATGTGTTTCATTCATTTTCAATTCTTTTACACAGCTCGGCATCTGTGTTCATTATATATTTTATTCTGTAGTGTTATTTTTGACTGTCTCCCCATCATTGTCCTTCTTTCCTCTCGAGGTACGAGCTTACCTCCCTGTCTCGTCGAGTGAAATTTTAAAAAGGTGTTGCGGTTTATTGTGATGAGCGTCGAGGCTGTCCTAGGCATCAGGATTCGGTTTTACTGTCTAACCCTCGCTGTTTTTTGCCGCCGTCTGTCCCCGCCTACTGTGTGGATGTCAACGTGCTGATGGCTCTTTCTGTTGTAGGATTACAGCACATTGCGCAGCGTTGCTTGTGATGATCTGCATCTCATTAGAACCTTGAAATGAGAGCATTCGATTTTGAGAGATGTGTAGGGGGTTTTCAGCATATTCATCATCTTTGATTCTGTGTTTTTCCATGCTGACAGCTGATGCTTGACATGTAATTCAAACACTGAAACGCGACTAAACATCCTCGAATCTCTGGAGTAAACTTTTTTTTTTCTTGTCATGTAAACATTTCCATTTATATGAATACATTATTTTGCTTCCAGTTATCAGCACTGGATCTTATTCATTTTTAGTGACTTAGTTGCCTTTTTTAAACACATTTCACTCTTTAGTTTCTTCGCAGTTTCTCCAATTTTCACCCTGTCCTTCTTCTGTCATATAAGGGTGTGATTCACACTGTACAAAGTACAATTAGAAGAAAATTACCATTCCAGCTCACCAAACTGTTTTCTATCTTTTAATGCATCTTAATGAAGCTTTAATTTGTTGTTAAAATTAATAAGCGTCTCATCTTAATGTGAAAATGAGAGCTTTTCTGATCCCTTATTCATTATTTATTAAATCGCTCAGATTTAAAAAATTAAATAAATCCAGCTTTTTAATGTGAGGCATCTTGTGATGTTTATCTTGAAAGGTGCTATACAAATACAATTTTACTTCCTTACATCTAAAAGTAAACATTATTCATAATCATTGTATTGGCTGAAGTACAAATGAGGATTTACTGACAGAATAAAATTTGGTTTGAAGGAGGCTGAGGAGATGATGGAAGGAAATGAGAGCAGAAGGGAAAAAAAAGAAGAAGAAACCAGAGCTTTCAGTAGCTAGTTTATCATCTCTGCTGAGGCACAGTTTGCTCTCAGGAGTGCCAGTAACTGTCCTGCGATACATTAAACTCATCCTTCTGTTAAATATTACATTGGAGGAATGGGGAGATGTATGCTGAAGCTGGATTGATATGCATGCTAGAGTTCCTTTTTTGTGATGAGCACTAAAAGATCCTGCAGGAGAATGAATGCTTTTAAATGTCATCATTCATAAAAAAAATAAAAATAAAAAATAAAAGCCCAGAATGTATACATACACTGCAGTCACTTACACATACAATCAAGTGAAAAAGAAACTACACCATTTTTCAAATCTAAAGTTCTATGTATCAGGACAGAATGAAAAATCATTTGTTCCTTTCTAGGTTGTAAACACTACATAAAATATTATACAGTGTCATTATTTATTTAACAAAAAATAAGCCAAAAAGCAGAAGCAGTGTCTGGAAAAAGTAAATATAACCCATGATTCAAAAGCTTGAAAAACAAGAAGTGATGATTCGAGACTTTACCAGTGTCTCACATCATTGCAGAGTATAATTTTGACCCATTCTTCTTTACAGCATTGCTTCAGTTTGTTGAGGTTTGCAGGCATTTATGTATGCACGGCTCTCCTGCCACTGCATTTCAATCATGTTGAGGTCTGGACTTTGACTGGGTCACTGCAACATCTTTATCCTTTTCTTTTTCAGCCATTCTGTTGTCGAGTTGCTGCTGTGTTCGGGATCATTTTCTTGTGCCACGACACAGTCTTGTCAACCTTTAACTGTCAAACAGATGGTCTCACATTTGTCTCTAGAATACTTTGGTATACAGGGGAGGTCATGGTCGACTCAATGATTGCAAACAAAACAGCCCAGCCCAGATTATCAGTCCTCTACGGCTGTGATGGACAGTGAGGATGAGATGTTTGTGTTCATATACTTTGTTTAGTTTTCACTGGACATTGCACTGGGCAGTATGGCCAGACATCTTTACACTAGCCTTATCTGTCCAAAGGACATTGTTCCAGAAGTATTTTGGTTTGCTCTGATGCAACATTGCAAACCTAATCTGTGCTGCCTCGTTGTTTTTAGAGACCTGGCAAACCTTCAAAACTAGTCAAAACTCTTGTCTTTTGCTAACTGAAGCCTGTAGAGCAGGGGTGGGCAACTCCAGGCCTCGAGGGCCGGTGTCCCTGCAGGTTTTAGATGCGTCCTTGAACCAACACAGCTGATTTAAATGGCTAAATAGCTCCTAAACATGCCCTGAAGTTCTCCAGAGGCTTGGTAACGAACTAATCATGTGATTCAGGTGTGTTGACCCAAGGTGAGATCTAAAACCTGCAGGACTCGAGGCCTGGAATTGCCCACCCCTGCTGTAGAGTCTTAAATGTAACTCTTGGGTTTGTTTTGTTTTTTGCAGTTTCTCTGAGCAATCGTACAGTCTAACCTTGGGGTGAATGTGCTGGAACATTCACTAATGGGAAGGAACTGTCCTCAATGTTTTTGAATAATCTTATAACCTTTCCCAGATTAGATGGGCAGTAACAGTTGCTTCTCTAAGATCGTTGTGAATGTCTTTTCTCCTTGTCAGTTTGTTAACGCACTCCTGAACCAAACCTGAGAACTGCTAAAAACTATGCTGTGATTAAAACCACCTGGCTGCTAATTATTCTTTTAATTTCTGTGGAAAGATTACGTGTGTGCTTTTTTCACCGTAGATAGCTCCAACATTTAAACTGAGGTCCTAAAATCTCATCTATGCACTGCCAGTAAAGCACCATGTCAAGATTATTAGCACTGATGTGGTCCAAAGGAGGAGGAGGAAGAAATGCTAGCACCCGAAGCTGTAAAATGAGTAATCCTTGATTTCTGTAGTGACAGTCGTAAGCTATGCCAGTAGTAACTTAGAACACGTGCTGGTGAGACATTTTTATGTACACCACTTGATAAAAGACTTCTACATAGAACATTTCCTATCTGTATCCTCCTCCAGAAACTTTCTCTCTCCATTCTTGTTTGCTCAAAGTGTATGTAAGGGAAGAAACTCAGAATAGTTGAGAAGAAGTGACTTCTGGGAAGCCAGGAGAGAGAGAGAATGCAAGGAAGCTTAAGTTAACCTAATTAAATATTACACTCCACCTTGTCTTTGTCCCCAGGTCTTTACCCTTGAAGCTATGCCGCAGGTTGTATAAGGCTGTCTTTGTAGACATCAGTGAAAAACCTCACATTTATTAACTGTATTGCAAGAACTTCAAAGGTTTGAGTATTCTTTGCCCCAAATGTCAATTTCAAATGGTTTCATGTGCAAGGTCGCTTAAGGTGTTTCTGCGGTACTCTCATGCCTAATGGCTATTGAAGGTAGGCAGGAAACAATGCATTATTCTGTCACACTCAACTTTTATCTCTTACGAGTGGGTAGGTGGGAAGTAATGTATGTGCACTCATTTCCTTTGTAGCCCACAGGCACACAGAGTGCTCTCTGATGCACAAACAGCAGCATAAGATTCAGCTTTACGTTTGGTTTAGTTTGAACTCCTGTGATCAAACACGATGACTAGGAGAATTAATTACCTACACACATACAAAGATTGTCAACATGTACTTGATCCTTGCAAATTAACAACAAAAATACTTCACACATGTTGGCTTATATTTGCCTTTGAGTCGAGCAGCATTTTAAATGCTTGAAATTGCCCAGGGCTGTGAATTCCTGGTCAGATTACTGATAACTCCCTACACCTCTGGAGATATCCGCTATCATGCTGATTGCCTTGAGTGAAGTGTAAATGTAGCAGAATACACATGTACAGTTTATGCACAGACACACTGCATTATAGTGCTGCTAAAAGACTTGCAAAATAACTTGCTTTCTGTCTGCTATAAGCCTAGCCCCACACACACACATGCACACACACGCACACACTCTCACACACAGACACTACTCTTAGAAGAAAGGAACAGCTGAGTGCAAAACCCATCACAGTCTTTCTGATCCTCTTTGCCACTAGTTGCACGCATGCCAAGCCTCTCAGTAGAATGACTGCCACATATCTGTCAGGATAAACTAAAAGCTACTGAAACATCCTGGGGGGTGTGAGATATCTCTATTTTGTCAACCATCAAAATTTATGTAGTGTGGCACTCCTTTCAGGTGGATGATGCGTGGGCTTCTGTTACTACTGAAATGTTATTGGTAGTCTATTTTTGTCCCAGCACTTAAACATGCAATGTGGTTTGTAAAAGAGGAACATTATGGCAACTGAACGAATAGAATTTTAGATTTAGTTTTTCCTTCGTAGACCAATGTTTCTCAAAAGTTTTCCACGGTGAGAGATCATTCAGTTTGTTGGTTGCATATAGCTCTGTTTGCCAGTTGCAGAGGGAGTTGGGGGTTGAAATACAAAGGAGTACAGAAGGCAGATGGAGACATAACAGTGAGAGAAAGGCCACACCGCCAGCAGCAGAAGAGAAGTAGTGTGTCGCATACGGCACAATCTTGCTGTGAAAAATTTCCTTTGATTTTGAGTGTGAAGTCTCAAGCACACACACATACACACACACACACACACACACACACACACACACACACACACACACACACACACACACACACACACACACACACACACAAATATACACAACTGAAGGCAGCCCTGATTTTTAGGAAAGATGCTAAAAAACAAACTTTGGTGTTGAATTCTAAAAATAAAAAAACCCAAAACATAGACATTTATTTGGTGGTTGTTACAGTAGCCACTTTCATTAAAAGCACAAATAATCACACACATGCACACACACCCTAAACCATGTGACTGAACATGCATTATCTATACCGCTGTGTGTTGGGCGATCGTGGCTCAAAGAGTTGGCAGTTCGTCTTGTAACCGAAGGTTGCCGGTTCGAGCCCCGGCTAGGACAGTCTCGGTCGTTGTGTTCTTGGGCAAGACACTTCACCTACTGGTGATGGCCAGAGGTGCCGATGGCGTGATATGGCAGCCTTGCTTCTGTCAGTCTGCCCCAGGGCAGCTGTGGATACAACTGCAGCTCGCCTCCACCAGTGTATGAATGTGAGAGTGAATGAATAGTGGCTTTGAGGGCCCCGAAAAGCGCTATATAAATGCAATCCATTATTATTGTTAAAGTGGTAGTAGTGTACTAGTGCATCTGCATTTTATACTTATTGTTTGTGACTTTAACCTGTTGGTAGTGGTTGCTAGGCAACATGGTGACATCATGATATATCATGCCTAGTTCAAGTTTTCGTGCACTTAAATGAGTTGACTGAAATAAAATGATAATCTGCTTTTGATCATTTTAATATCATAAATGCTTCAAATGGGCAAATTGTTATAATATAATATAATGTAAGAAATTATTATGTGGTTGCTAGGTAAATTAGAACCTGCAGTTGTAGCTGTGTGCAAATGTTGGTGGTTAAATTCCTGATCATGTAAGAAGAGTTTGCAGGCAAATAGTATTATAGTAAGACAATAAACCAGAGCTGTTTTAATTTTGCATATTTCTAACATATTGCCACAGCTTAGAAGCAACAGCCAATAATTACACAATTTAAATACATTTAAATATAAATAAATCAGTATGTTGTATTTAAAAAATATTTAAAAAAATTAATAACCCAAAATTAACCCTCATACTACTGACATTGAACATTGAATGGGGAATAATTTATTGCATAGACAAATAGCAATAATAATAATACTAGTAGCAATCTCAATGCTTTGTTAGTTACACAATTAATTCCATCAAAAGAAACAAAAGTTACTGTTAATTTGCATATTTTGTAAAATGAAAATCTATAGTTTTATTGAATGCAACTTTGAGCTATTATTCCAAATGCAGTTCACAAAATTACTTTAGAGCTTTTTCAGCATCTTTAGATCTGTTATGACTTAGTTTTCATTCATTTCAAGTACACATCATTTGTGGTCACTTTAACCCCACTATAAAATTATACACACAACCAGCTGTCCAGAGATGTAATCTCTGCAGCATGTTCTGGGTCTTCCCCAGAGCCTCCATTACATGCCCAAAACACTTCACCTAGGAGGTGCCCAGGAGGCATCCTGGCCAGATGCCCAAACTACCTCAGCTGGCTCGTTTTCATCTGGAGAAGTAGCAATTTTAGTCTGAACTCCTCCCAAATGACTGAGTTCCTTACTCGATCTCTAAGGCTGAGCACACTCTTCTGAGGAAACTTGTTTCTGGCACTTGCACCTGTGATCTTATTCTTACAGTCACTATAGATAGCTCCTGACCAAAGGCGAGGGTAGGAATGCAGATCCGCCGGTAAATCAACAGATTTACCTTCATGCTCAGTGTTTTCTTCACTACAGCAGATCAGTACAGCTTCCATACCACTACCATGGCTCTGTCAATCTGATGCTGCCCTCTCCCTTCACTTGTGAACAAACACCCATATGCTTAAACTTCTCCACTCGGGGCAGCGACTCATTCGGAATCCAGTGTGTACACTCCACTCCTTTCCAGCTGAGAGCCATGGCCTCAAACTTGGAGGTGCTGATTCTCATCCCAGCCTCTTCACACTTGGCTGCAAATAGCCCCAGAACAAGCTGGAGATCATGACTTGATAAAGCCAACAGAACCACATCATCTGTGAAAACCAGAGATGAGAACAGAATCGGTCAGAAGCAGCAGTCCTGGCGGAGACCCACACCCAGCAACCAGTCTGGCTCTTTACTGCCAGACTCTCACTACTGTTGTACAAACATTGGAAACTAAGGCTAAACACACACTAAAGGCAGTTATAGCACACAATTTGCCTAATGCTTTGCTAAGGCCATGATAACATCTTAGAGTAGGAACCAACAGTGCTACCTTCCTGCCTGCAAATCGCGAACAAAGGTAAATTGGAGGGTCATTGCTTCTCAAAATATGGCTTTAAGTGTAGCTATGTGTTGCATGATCGGGACCTCTATCTCGCTCAGGTAGATCTGTGGATGTCTCCAATATTATGATAACCAGGTGATGAATGAAGTGATAGTTTTTCTTCCTTAAATGAGTGTCAGAGTGTCCCTACTGCCCGGATATTGTGTGACACTTTAATTTAAGACTCACTGTAAGCACTAACTGAGCAATTCATTCCCTTTATTAAAACTTCATAGAACATGTGATGGCATCAGCCACACAGGGGTAAATTAGTCCATTTTTCACTTTATTAGTTTGCTTTGCAGTTTTCTTCATTAATCATTTGGTTAAACCTAACACTGGTATTATGAGGCGCGCACATAGTAACATTGTGGGGTTTTTCTAAAATGTTTTGTTATATTAATTATGTTTCTCTTTCTTTGGGTTACCTGGGTTTGGGTCTGCACGGACCCCAGTCAGTAGGATGATGCAGCAAATACCATGACTCACTTGAGATTTTAAAACAATGAATAATTTGTAACACTGATATTTGCTAAATTTACGCCTTTACACCATTGAATAACACATTGAGTGCTGCCAGCTAACAAGGTAGTCTGTTTATGTCTGTTTATAGCTGAAAGATGTTTCATTGCTGTAAAAAAAAAAAAGATGGAGGGTTGCAAAAAGAAAACACAGTAAACTGTAAAAATTCTAGAAAATTTTAAAATACTGTAAATGTGTTTTTCCATCATACCCAGCATAGCAACACACTGTGTAAAATAGGAGGAAGACTCTGAATATGTCAATAAAGTTGTTATAGTGGAGGTTAGTGACTATTATCAATATTAATAGTCATTTATTATCAATAAATTTAAAAAACAAACCCTTTGCCTTAGCAGCATTTTCTAAAACCTAATCTACTTTTATTGCAGTATTGCTGATATATTCCTTTCGCTTAACTCTCACTTCAGATAGCTCACTAGCTGAATCTGAGAGTTTTGGCTCAGTCAGATTCAGGAGTTAATGAGATTCAGCTTTACAAAATCAAAAACTGCTTTAAACTCCACTTTGACTTTAACGCTAACATCTCTTGACTTTGCATAGCCTCAAGTTTTGTGACTTGAAAACCTCCCTAAGCCCAAAGTGTGAGAATTTAGGCTGGTCCCTGAAGTATATTCAAGAACAAAGCTGATACTCAGGCCTGTGTGAAGGTACAGTTGTTTTGATGCCTTAGCTTCAAATAGGGTTTCCTCTGGTGGTAAAGATCTAAATATCATTAAAAGGAGAACATTGAAGGGGAAAAACTGAGATTTTGGTTACTATGAGATTTATGCATGCTTTGAAAAGACTATTTTTTAAAAGGCACTTTTACTGTTTTGACATGATATTACCTGCATTAGCCAAATGTATTCCAATATTTATTATTTCATTTCTCAACTCTGTCCAACAGCCAGTTTATTTTTTATCTGTCTCCAGTCAGTCCTGGGAATGTTAGTGTAGATTTGTTTTTCTGTTTAACAATTTATGTACCTAATTTATGTATTTATGCATTTTTTTCTTCGCAACTATAGCAGCTTACAGTTGCAATTACACAGTAATTTAATCAGGTTGCTCTGTTATAACTCTGTTGTAAGTTGTAACTCCTTAGCATTTTTCCTTTTTAGTGCTTTTCGAGTAGCATGCAGTGGGTATACTGGAGTTTTTTGTGTTTCTTTTTCTAAAGAGGGCTGTTTGTTCCACCTGACAGTGGGGTTAATGAAAGCATTGAGACTGAACCAAACAGCTTTTTCAGGGCATAAAACCAAAACAGTGAATAGCCCTTTTAAGACCCTGTAGAGGCAGAGTTGGCAGTAAGTTCCACAGCTCGACGCTTCAAACAACCCTTTCAGATTATGTGTAGTAACTTGATTCAGTAATAATATATAGAAGTATAGGTGGCGCTTTAATTATGCAACATTATCTAAGTTATCCAAGTTGAGTCAAGCTACAAGGACCCAAATGAGATACAGTAGTTCACATCATGTGAAGCAGTGTGCTGGTAAACTGGATAACAAATCTTAGAAAATAGAGTGGAAAGGAGGAAACACACAGCAGTAAGGCAGTCAGTGACTGTGCCATGAAATAGATCCTACATCACAATGCAGCATCAGAACTGTAAGTATCAAAGTTTTATCTTCAGATTTCTCAGAGCAACTTGATCCTCAAAATTTATTGCTCTGGAACTAGAAGCCCTAATTGGTGAAGAAAAAAAAGCTTCTGCTTAGTTTCTGTTTGGAAAGCCTTTGAAAGACGCTGCAAAGCGAATTTAGCTCTATTGAGGATGATTTCAAAGCTGCTTTTTTTTTGTACGGTCAGCATATGTGAGAGGTCTTTTATCCCTCCAAAAGGCTGGAGGAATGAGACAGTCTGAAGCCCACTGACTCAGATCGCTATTGTCTGTCCACAGATATTCTCCCAGTGTGAGAGGTCACACATGCACAAACATGCGCACAAACATGCGCACACATACAGACACACACACACACACACACACACACACACACACACACACACACACACACACACACACACACACACACACACACAACTACGACTTCAGAAGGCTTATGCTGCATTTACTAACAGAGAGCCGGGATGAAAGTCAAGGTTGCAGGCTGCAGTGGAGTTAAAATCGAAGAGATGCGCATGTGTGCAATTTTGGATTTGCACCTGCTAAATGAAGCTTGAACTTGGCCTACAGGCTTTTTTGAGGATGCATGAACTCTGATTAGCTGTCTCCTCACCTCAGCATGTTGTGCGTATGTGTCTGTGCCATGCTGGAAAGTACTTAACTTTTCACCTCTGCTGATCATGAGCAGAACCTGAATTCACAGTAGAAGTACAAATTTTCGATATCTTTTCCAGTCTTGATTATACTCTTAAGTAAATATACTTTACAGTTTTAAAGAGTCAACTGACTTTTCTTTTTTTCCCCCAGAGGCACTGGGATGCCTCTGTGATGATGGAGGTAAATTGCTATGATTTGTGTGCTTTCAACAGCAATTCTGCTTCTGAATGTAAGCTGCATAAATGACTTGGAAGAACAAACAGCTGTGCAAATTGTCGTCAGAGGAGCTAAATGAGATTTCCTTTCTGACGGTCTACAAATAACGGTTCCATAAACAGTTCTTCACTTCTACATTATCTTCTACCACTATAACACCCACTCAGGCATAATTTCCAGGAATGGCATGCAGAGTTAGGTATTGTTCATTTCTACACAAAAGTAAAAAAAAGAAAATCGACCCTCCTCTACCTTTTCCAATCCACTTTTGCAAGCAGTAGATGGGCAAATCAGCTCCACAAAGCATTATCCTCCTGGCCTACTTGTTGAAGTGGCAGCTATTGAGTGCTCTATCAACCTAGCACTAATACATCCATTTGTTCAACAAACTTTTCTTTCATAACACTGGTTAGCTGGTGTGCTTGAATCATCAAGATGATAGAGAAGATAGAGAAAAAAGCAGTTCACCAAAGGAAAGCTGAAATATAATTATAGGGCACATTAAAAAAAAGAAGAAGATTGCCTGGTATAAAATTGTGCAGATTCTTTTTCATAAATCTGCAGCAGATGTGTTGTGAACATTTGGACTGTGCGTTGAAAAATAATTAAAACCCTTAGTCTTCGTTCAGTTTTACGGTAATTACCCCCACGGGTGGCAGAATTTCCAATCATAGTTTTCTAGTTTCTAGTTTTTGCAAAATGAAAATGAATGCAGCATGTAGTCTTTATGTCAGAGAAATAAACAGGTCCAGATCCACCTCAGCACATACACAATACCGTAATACTCCCATATTTAGAAAAACTGTACGAGTTGTTGAAGGGACAGAATTCAATCAATGGCTAAACTTCTAATAAGTGAGAAACTATTAATAAAATATTACAGTTTACAGTCAGGAGTGTTTTTATGTTGTTTTGGGGTTTTTTCAGGTGGGAACAAGTTGAAAGGACAGCAGTTTCGTCTGGATTGGGCCTGGATTTCTTTGGAGAAAGAGTACTATGTGGTGGATGAGGAGGAGAAATTTCTGGACGTGGTGCTCAGACGAAGAGGATACCTCGGGGAGACTTCTTTCGTTGGTGAGTCTGTTTAGTCTCCCTTTCTGATCAGAGGACATAAGTTCTATCGTCTAGCATTTTGTCTTCAAGGGATGGCATTGAACAATAATGTCCGGTGGATTGCTTCAATTTTTTATATTATATTCATAGCCAACTTATCAAAGTCCTTGATCTCTCGTCAAATGCAGAGGTTGAGACTTTAGCATGCAAGCAAATTCTAAACAACTGTTGAAAACCTTTCAGATCATCCCCCATAGAGATGATCTGTAATAATTTGGTGGTGCTCTGGCTTTGCATTCCGCAGCACATGCTTGCATGCTGGCAACCATTTAGTAAAAGCAAAGAGTACAACTTTACAGTACTTCCAGCATGGCCTGTTAGTTTTGATGTCAAATTCATATTCTCTTACTGTCTTTTTTCCGTAGAATTCAATTAAAATTTCAGTGCTTTACAGTGTCTTTTGAAATGCCAGGCTTTTCATAGCTACACATTCCTGTTTCTGCAACAAAAAAATGTAACAAAAGCTCACACATTCACGCAAAATGAAAATGCTATTGAAGCTAAAAATCTATTGCAGAATTTCCTTTTAACGCACATTTTGACCAGATTTGTCCTCAAAGTCAGAGTAATATTTTCTGGCTTCAAGCCAATTTAGTTTGCAAAAAAAATGTTTTATTAGATTTAGGAAGCTGAGATGGTTGCAAGGTCGGTGTTTTGCTATGTACAGAGATGTAACTCTTTTCTTTCTTTTTTTTTTGTCTTTAATGGCGCATACAGGAAACCGGTGTAATGCAACCCATAATTTTTCATTTGCTGTATTTGTCCCAGACGGTTAAGAAAGGACATGAAATAAATATTAAAACACGTGCATGTCAAAAGGCAATAAAAAATGCACTGACCAGATGGCTATGGCAACATTTGCAAAGAAAACACTGACAGTTTTATGGCTTTTACTGAGGTTGTACATTAAGTTCCTGTTACATACTTAGGTCATTATCATTCATATCAAGAGAAATCTCACCCCATTATCACCTTGTCTCTAAGTAATACAAAGCTGTAGATGTGAATGAATATTTATATGTTTTTCTCTTCTGACTTTTGGACTTCACTCTGTCTGGCGACTATGGCCGACCGTCCCCTGCAGTTTTAATGCCACGGTCATTGTTAGCTATTTGACAAACGTCTGTTTGCTCGGCTTGTGGACTTCAGTCTTTTGAATGAGTTTATTATTAATTTTGTTAAGTCTTAATCACTTATCTAGCTAACTGAAGAAGCAAATTATTAACAACATTATATGTATACAATAAAAATAAACATGTTATTTTATTTATTCACATCAATAAACTGTCATTTTATTTTATCAGAATGTTGTTTTGAATAGACAGTGGTGCATTGGTTAGCAGTGCCTCATATAAACAGCTTTCTAGTCAGCGGGGACCTTTCTGTGTGTAGTTTGCATGTCTCCCATTGCCTGAGCAAGTTTTCTGCCCTGCTAACCACAGCACCACTCTGACACTCTGCGCTCCAAATAAAGATGCATCTGCGTGCGGGTGGTTGCTCCCCATGCCCCGGATCCCCATCTCCCGCAATCATCCAAAAGCAGAGTTGGGTATCACTCATGGCATGCTAGTTGCACTCTATTGTAGATCACTTGTGTTGTTTTCTTCTCACACAAGTTATCTGGGGTTTTTTGCAGTGCGTAGCGCAACTGAAAACAGTAGAGGAAGTGGAAAGCAGGCCTATATGCTTCAGTCGATCACTGTCAAGCTGCTGGCAGGTTTGATGAGTCAGCACTCTGAGCTGCAAAATAAAGGAAAGAGCAGGGAATTGATTAAGACGACATTAAGTCGATGCAAAAGAAAAATGATTTGGAATATTTATTGGAGTCAAAAACACTCAGTTATTTGAAAAAAGTGCATTTTTGCTTGTTGATGGTGCTCGGTTGCTACAGTGTAACGTCTGTGAAACTGAATCCTGTGTCCATGCAGGTGCCCGAATACCTGAATATAAAACAAAGCACTGTGACCTGGCTTATTGCTTTGTAAAATCCTGGTTTGAAGCCTTTATTCTTTATGGGACAGTAATTCACAGAATGATATTTTGACTTGAGTCAAGCAATTAAGACCATAAAGTCACTGGGAATATCTTTACTGAGGTCATAAATTAAGCAAGCCTTCCGGTCGATGCCGTTCCCTTTAGGGGTCGCCACAGCAGATCGTCTGCCTCCATCTCACCCTGTTCTGAGCATCCTCCTCTATAACACCAACCCTGTGCATATTCCCTTTCAATACATCCATAAATCGCCCCTGTGGTGTTTTGTCTTTGTTCCGCCCCCTGGCAGCTCCATATTCGACATCCTTTGTCCAGTATATCCGCTATCCCTCCTCTGCACATGTCCAAATCATCTCAACCTTGCCTGTCTAACTTTGTCCCCAAACTGCTCACCTCAGTTGTTCTTCTGATGTGCTCATTTCTGATCTTTTCAATCTTGGTCGCTCCCAAGGAAAATCTTAACATCTTCAGCTCTGCCACCTCCTGTCTTATCATACATCATAGCAGGTCTCACTATCATCTTGTAAATTTTCCCTTTCACTCCTGCTGCAATCCATCTGTCACAAATCACCGCTGACACTCATCTCCACCCTCTCTGCACTCTCTTCTTCTCCTCTCTTGTCATCGCCCTTTGTTTTGTATGGATGATCCCAGGTATTTACACTCTGCTCCTTGCAGATTTACTGCTACACCTGTGTCCCTTTTTTTTTTACTGTCATTCCTCTTTTCTCCAGTTCACATCTCCACCTCTCCAGGCTCTCCTCAACCTGCTCTCTACTCACGCTACAGATCATAGAAACATAGATGTTACAACTCTCACCATTCATCCAGACTGAGGACAAGTGATAGGAGTACACACAGATTTTTATACAATGCACTTCTTTTTCCAGCCAAAGTTACGCCCTACTTTCACAAAGAAAAGATCATGTGTAAGTCATTCCATTGGCATAACTTTTTTGACCCAGAGCCTACACCCTGTCTATATAATACATGATTTTAATTATTTGATTGCCAGCTTTATCAGTGGGCTGTAAGAGAGAAATATTTTTGAAAAATCTATAAGGTAATATTTGCAAGCTTTGAGCTAAAGATACATTTTTTGAGAATTGCACAATTTTTTTTTCTTTCATAATTTCTAATACAGCTAAAATCCAATATGGAAAATGATGTCTTCTGATTCTGGTTTGAGCCATGAAATCCAATACTGGCGTGAAAATTGTTCTCCTGGTTTACAATCTGTATTTATAAAGGTACCCCACTCATTGGTGGTGCTATGGTGTGTGTAGGCCACAGACACCAGAATTTTATTGTAATCCTCTTTTACCCGTGCTCTGACTTTCCCCCAACTTTCAGGAAAATCAGCCTGGTCGTATTTATGTAATCCTGCTAAGAGACAAACAAACAGGCGGAACTGAAAACAATGGCAGCAGTGACAAAGTCGCATTTTGTCCCCTCTTTTGAATGTTGACAATAAGTGAATCATCGGATTTGAAATAAAGGAGGCATCATGCTGCCTGTGACACTCATCCATGTACATAACACAGTGTGGGCGGAGAACATGCTGGTGTGTGTCAGTCAAATCTTAAATCCAGCCAGTCACACAAACATCACTGCCTGAGTTCTTAATAAGCCTTATGACCAACAGACGGAGGTGATTTTGTGTTGGAAAGAACAGCCCAGCATGTTTTTGTGCTTATGTCTGAGTGTTTGTGGAGGTTTAAAGTTTAAAAGGATGGTGATGATGTTGTCCCTGAACGGCCCTTTTAGTACTTTGTTATGCTTCAGCTCGTTTGCCCTGCGAGAAGTAGCAGCTGTAAGCAGCTTTTACTCTCTCACCTCTCATCATTATTCTGATCCTGTTAATCGCGGGGTCAGGTGTTAGCATCACAGTGTAGCGGTTAATGTTAGCTTTAAGACTCATCTACCTGTGTGTGTGCTTGTGTGTGTGTGTGTGTGTGTGTTTGTGTGCTGGTGTGTATATTTGATTCCTCTTGGGAAGGTTTTAAGTGTATCTCTTGGGCACACATGAAAGCTTGCGTTCAGACTCTCATCTCTTTGCACAGTTGGTGTGTGAGCACCTGGTTATCTCTGACCACACTCACATAGTACACACACACACACACACACACACACACACACGCACACATCGACTTTCAAGCCAGCATTTTAAAAGGAATGTCTAACATGGCATGCTGACGTGCCGCTATGCATGTATGTGTTATTCATGTGCACTTACATGGTTAGTACATTTTTAGAGGAAGGCAACATCAAGAAGAAAGAAATGTTTATTGTAGTCTTAAGAGCATCGGAGTTGTACCCCAGTGTAGTGGGTAACATGTTCACCTTATGTGTGAACATGTTAACCAATAGTGATTTGAGAGTGACATAAACCCAGCCTCTGGGGGCCATTAACAAGCAAATTTCAACTGCTGTTCCCAAGCCTGGATAAATGAGCATCTTGCATCAGAAAGGGCATCCTGCGTATAAAATCTGAGCCAAATCAGAAGATGCAGATCCATCTGCTCTGGTGATCCCTTGAGGAATAAGATGGCAGCTGAAAGTGCCGTTAGTCTTAAGAGAATAAGTGCACCGTTCCTCCACAGCACCAACCTAAATCACTCTAAGTGCAAATACACATGGAGTGTTCAAATTTCAGTCTATTTGTTTTAATGTGGCCTTTGTGGCACTGTTTAGGCACTAATAATAAAATATGGTGAAGTCTAGAGCAACAGTGATCAATGTAAAAAAAATAACCAACATGTTTTTCTTCATAGGTTTCTTCATTTTCCCCTTGTTATTGGTAACTGTCAACTAAGGGATGTTGCTTTGTTGTTGTTGCTATACACAGACATGTATTTATTTATAGTTATGTTTAGTATTTAAAACGAATTAATTTCTATTGCAAAAATGTAAAAACTGCAGTGAGATATATAAAACAGTCACAAGGGCCAGTGTCGTGCCTGCACATAACTTAGCAAGCAACCAATTCAAATTGTATCTTTCGGCACTTTCTTTACTAGCAGCCTGTTGGCAAAGCAAATCATTTGTTCCTGTCTTTAGGTTATTTATGAAAAATGCCAAAGATAACACAGTTTGGCAGGTAAAGAGCTCTTAGCTGAGACCTTTTCATATTTCAAAATTGGAAGAAACCAAACAAATGGAGAACAAAGAAAAAGGGCAAGCCTAAAAAATATCTACAGCAGATCATCAGTATCTGAAAGTCATGTCCTTAAGACAGATGGGAAAAAAATCCAGCAAAACCCGACACAGTACCTGTGAGATGTATCCTACCCTCGACGTGATCCAGGTGCTTTTTGCTGAAGTCTCAGCAGAAATGGTCTCAGTGGAAGGGTGGCTGTCAAGAAGCCATTCTTAAAGAATTAAAACAGATATTACACAAGAACTAGACTAAAAATCAGTGCTAACAGCTCCGATGGAGTGATGATCCCAAATTTAAAATTTCTGTTTCAAGTCTTTGTCAGTATGTACTGAGGAGGTCAGGAGAGAGACAACAATGATAGTCTGCAGCCTTCTGTAAAACACCATGGAGGCTCTGCCATTGTTTGCTGCATCCATTTCAGCCAGTGGTGTTGGGGTTCTTGTCTAAACTGATAGAATTATGAACAGAAAAGTAGCATCAGACTTCTGAAGGAAAGCATGTGATTGGCAGTGGCTTCAATTTTCAGCCTGACATTGATCCCAAACACACGGGGAGAGCAGTGAAAGCATACCTGGACCAAGAAGAAAACCACAATGAAACACTCATCAGTCATGGCCTGACCTCACCGTTACGCACACGGCCAATATTCAAAGAAGAGCCTTGAATGTCCTTTAAGAAACCTGGAAAACTGTCCCTGAAGATTACTTAAAGAAATTACAACAAAGTTTGCCTAAGAGAGTGCAGGTGGCGTTGAAGAATAAAGGCGATCATAGCGAATATTGACTTTCAGGTTTGTTAGAATGGTACAAACTTATGAGCTTTTTCGCTTTTTATTTTCATTGCAAAATATTAACACATGAGTGTTGTTGCATTTGCAGTTATAAAAGAAATAAATGGACAGAATTCTGAGTGAAATTCAGGAGGGCTCGTTACGAGACCCGTTTTGATGGACAAAGCTCAGATCCAGCAGAAGAGGGAAACCTTGATGATGAAATGAAAGACATGTATGGCAGCTGGCATTAAAGTTTTGCTACCTTTCAGTAGACTCGTAATAAGTGGCAGCCAGTGTCTAAAGTCTTTTACACAAATACAAGGAGAACAGCTATTTTTTCATTTCTTGCTTGTTCTGCGGTTTTGGTCCGGCCTTGGGAAACACGAGCTGGACTGAGGTGAGGTGCATGACTTTAATAGCTACTATAGTGTTATTATAAAACAGAAAGAAAATGCAGCAAAACATTTGCATCTGAAAATAATATTTTTATTAATTCTACTGACAGACTCATGGATCCCATCATGAAACTGTTACAGCTCTAAAAAGAAATGTTAAAAGTAAATAACGTATGTGGAAATAGTTGGAAAAATTGCATTGGATTTGATGGGGATTGTGTCAAGGATTGAAAGGCAGAGAGAAAGCTGCCCGATGATGCTGCCAGAAGCTTGCTGCTGCTGTTGCAAGGGTTAGCTGATGAAAGCTGGTGTGGTGCCAGGCAACAGTGGAGGAGAGTTGTTACACATGGTCCATCACAACAGGATGTTCAGGTAGAGAGGATCAGTGAAGGAGGAACACAGAGATAAGATCAGGGTTCAAAGATGCTCCCGCAAAGCACAGCTCAGGCAGAACAGGGCTGGACAAGGCCATGCGGATTAGACCGAATTCTATCCTCATATCCTCTTCTTTTACTTTTTAAGCTTTCACCTTGCTTTCTCATCTCTTATGAAAACAATAAAATTCCACTCTCGACCAAACATATAAACGTGCAGTCTAAATCCCGCTAATTAAGTCCCGTCGCTGTTTTCCTTCTGCCAAAGCGTCCGTCCCAGTGACGTCGGGCCACTTAGCTCGTCTCACATTCTTTCCCTTTTATCCGTAATCTCTCCTCACCTCATTTTACGGTAGAGACGTCCTTTTGCTTCTAACCTCCTTTTACTCATCAAAGGCACCATCTCTCCTTTTCTTGCGCCGTTACTGACTAATAGTCTAGCCTTCGGTGTTTGACATCAACTGTTTCTTTTCTATAAGTTCCCTTATTTGTGTTATACCTACCTTTTTCCCCTTCAGTCTCACTCCAAATTTTGGACAGTATATTGGGTGGAAATATGAGTCGTATATCTGTCCAATGCTGTGCTCATTGGCTGCTTATTCTCACTCTGCCTTCCTCTTCTGTTGTATCCTTTGTTTGGTTGTTACACATTTCGGTGCATATGCTGGTTCAGCTCTGTTTCTCCACTTGCTTTTGCACCCTCTCGCACTTTCCCTCCACATAACCTTCCATTCTCAGATCCACATCTCCTGTACATCTTTCCTTCCCTTCCTTTCATTTCCTTTCTTTGCCTTCTCTTTTCCTCTACTTTTTCCATTTCTATCTCGCTTCCTGTCTTCCTTGCTGTATGAGCAATATGAGGGACCCCATAGGGACACAAGATGGAATTGAATTCTCATTCTTTTTTTTTACTTATTGCATAAGTCAAAGCTCATTCTTTGAAGACTTTTTTTTTTTTATTTCAGCACTGTCCTTCTCTGGTCTGTCCTTGCCCTGAGAGATGAATTGTTAACGAGGTGTACTTTTGCCAGGTTAAGATATATTATCTCCTGTGGGACATATTCCAACCTCATTTTTGTTGCCAAGCAGAAGGGATGAAGAGATAATTGCATTTCACCAGGAGAGAAAAGAATCTGTTGGACCCCTCCGTCTTTTTTGCGCAAATCTCCACCTCTTCTGCCTCAGTGTGAAATGAGTCTAGTATAATGAACATGCAATCATCATGCTTTTTTTTTTTTTTTTTTTTGAATTGTGCATGTTTCAATGAGCCATGCTGAGGTTACTCAGAAGCTAAAGAAACTACAACAGTGAATAAACACAAGGAAAGTTTGCAGCTAGAAAAAGAAGATGTGTTTGTGTTTGCAAGCAACTCTTTGGATCTGCGAGTCTGTACTTGTTGTGGAGACACAAACACAAGGCGCTCTGGCTCTAAGCAACAGTGCCATGGAGATCAAAAACACTCGAGAGGATATGTATCCTCCAGTGGAGAAGAAACCCCAGTGCAACCTAGGGAATTGTGTGCCTCTTCCCTCCAGGGAGTCCATCGAGGGTGGTGTAGTGAGACACCACCCTTTTAAGGACAGCACTTCCTCTCTCCAGTAGGCACGCCATGGTGTACGGATGTTTTATGTGATGTGGATCTACAAATCATCAGAATAGGAAGATCAGATAGAAATACTCAGCTATGAGCAAACATTCTTCCCTTCTTTAAAGTTCTAATCTTGTGTTTATTGAAATGTTGGCCATTCAGTGTGTTTGCATTGCGCGATAGTTTTCCTTGTTATTGATGAAGTTTGCTGTCTCGTTTAGGATTCTTTGCATACGTTCGTCTCAATGCAAATGACAACAAGTCCTGATACAGTATTTCCATATCAGACAACAGCACTGACTGTCATCTCCTCTTTATCAAAATGCACCATCATTTGTTCTGTGCTCGGAACAGATACATGTGTTGCATTCTTGACAGAGAAGCTGCCTAGAGCGAGGCTGCTGCTCTGAATCGTCTACAGACCTTTAAGAGTCTCGCAGATTTATTTTTAAATTTACAACGCGCATGAATCAATGCTGAAGCAACTTTTAAGAAATTCTTCATATAGTCTGTTTTGCTAACATGTTTCTTGGCCTCCAAATGAGATTTTTAGAATGTAACTCTAAAGAACTCGCATAAAGCATACATAATCATAACACACTGAAAATATCTATCTATCTATCTATCTATCTATCTATCTATCTATCTATCTATCTATCTATCTATCTATCTATCTATCT